>NC_137105.1:53862966-54040466 GCF_949357685.1 Gobio gobio | reverse complement strand
CACACACACACACACACTCACACACACACACACACACACTCCAGTGTAGATCAGCTGTTCTCTATGTGAATATATAGTAAAGTGTGATTTATTCCTGTGATCAAAGCTGAATTTATTAGATTAGATTAGATTAGATTAGATTAGATTAGATTAGATTAGATTCAACTTTATTGTCATTACACAAGTACAAGTACAAGGCAACGAAATGCAGTTTAGGTCTAACCAGAAGTGCAATAGCAGCAAGTGCAGGATATACAACGTTTGCATAAGTGCAGGACATGGATATGTACTGAGTATATATAAATATATCTATAAATAGAGAGATGGTTATTACTATAAACAGAATTTACAGGTGAATAATATACAGATGGTTAATACTATAAACAGAATTTACAGGTGGATATGTACTATGAATATAATAGAATATACATTTTACAGATAGAGGTATACAATGATATGTTAGGCTAAAATGAGGAATATGGCAGTGGATTAAGGTAGTGCAATAAATTATGGACAGAAGCTATCCGAAAAAAGTGTAAAAGTGCAGTGGAAAGTGGTTGCATATTACAGTTAGAAGTACAGTGCAAAATACAAATGTAAACAGTAGGTACTGTAAACAGTCGGCAGTGCAAATGAGCATAATCCAGTTACGGTGTGGTAGTGCAAAATGAATAAGTAAACAGTTGTTACTGTGATAAACAGTCGGTAGTGCAAATAACAAAGTGAAGGTGGATGTGAGGTAGGAGAGTTATCAGTATAAGAGGGGAGTGGATCAACGGGGGTTAGAGTTCGAGTTCAGTAAGGAGACAGCTCTGGGGAAAAAACTGTTCTTTAGTCTGCTGGTCCTGGTCCGGTGGATCCTGAAACGCCTGCCGGAGGGCAGGAGAGAAAACAGTCTGTGGGCTGGGTGAGAGGAGTCCTTGAGGATGCTGCGAGCTCGATGCAGGCAGCGTTTCCTCTGGATGTGTTCGATGGCAGGCAGTGGAGTCCCTGTGATGCGCTGGGCAGTTTTCACCACCCGCTGCAGTGCCTTGCGCTCCGCAACAGAGCAGCTCCCATACCACACTGCCACACAGTTGGTCAGGATGCTTTCTATTGCGCAGCGATAGAAGTTCACCAGGATAGCCGAGGAGAGCTGATTCTTCCTCAGTGTCCTCAGGAAGAAGAGGCGCTGGTGAGCCTTCTTGACCAGGCTGGAGGTGTTGGTCGTCCACGACATGTCCGCCGAGATGTGGGTCCCCAGGAACTTGAAACTGGAGACACGTTCAACAGCCATTCCATTGATGTGGATGGTGTCGTGTGTGCCTCTTGACTCCTTCCTGAAGTCCACGATGAGCTCCTTCGTTTTGGTGGTGTTGAGGAGCAGGTTATTATCAGCGCACCATGTGGCCAGGTGCTGGATCTCCTCCCTGTAGGCGGTCTCATCGTTGTTGCTGATGAGACCAATCACCGTAGTGTCGTCCGCAAACTTGACGATAGAATTAGATCCATACACAGGCTTGCAGTCGGCGGTGAAGAGGGAGTAGAGAAACGGGCTTAGCACACAGCCCTGTGGTACACCAGTGTTGAGTGTGATGGATGTGGAGCAGGTGAATCCTGAACGAACATTCTGGGGTCTGTCAGTTAGGAAGTCCAAAATCCAGTTGCAAAGTGAGGTATTGATGCCCAGGTCTCCAAGTTTGGCTATTAACTTGGTTGGGATGACAGTGTTGAATGCTGAGCTGAAGTCAACAAACAGCATGCGTGCATAAGTGTTCTTATGGTCCAAATGGGTGAGCACAGAGTGCAGTGCCATGGAAACGGCATCCTCTGTGCTCCTATTGCTGCGATAGGCAAACTGGTGTGAGTCCAATGTGGATGGTAGAGAGTCTTTTAGGTGTTCCAGGACCAGCCGCTCAAAGCACTTCATGACGATGGGTGTGAGTGCTACAGGGCGGTAGTCATTAGGGCACCTCGGGTTAGAGTGTTTCGGCACTGGCACAATGGACGTGCGTTTAAAGCATGAAGGTACAGCTGCTTGGGCAAGAGACAGGTTGAAAATGTCTGTAAAAACCCCAGCGAGCTGCTCCGCACATGCCCTGAGAACACAACCAGGGATGTTGTCTGGTCCAGCAGCCTTGTGTGCGCTGATCCGGCTCAGTGACTTGCAGACATCTGTGGTGGAGAGTGTGATTGGTGGGTCAGCTGAGGGTTTGAGCTTGGTGGCAGTTTCTCTGTTGTCTCTTTCAAAGCGAGCATAAAAGTGATTTAGCTCGTTCAGGAAGTTGACATCAGTGGCTGCGGGGGTGGAGTGGGGGGGTTTGTAGTTACTGATGGCCTGGATGCCCTGCCACATGCGTCGAGGGTCAGAGTTGGAAAAGTGACCCTCTATCTTCAGCTTGTAGCAGTGCTTGGCCTTTTTGATGCCCCTCTTCAGGTTTGCTCTGGATGTACTGTAGGCTTGTGCATCTCCTGATCTGAAAGCAGTATTGCGTGACTTCAGCAGGAGTCGAACTTCCCTGTTCATCCAAGGCTTCTGATTAGGGTATGTGGTGATCTGTTTCTGGGTTGTAACACTGTCAATGGTGGTATTGATATGATCCAATACAGAGGAGGTGTAGAAGTCAATGTCCGTGTGAGCGCCACTGGTGGCTTGAGAAGCAAACACACTCCAGTCTGTGTGTAGAAACCTTTCCTGGAGTGTGGAGTCAACCCCCGCAGGCCACACCTTGATGGTCTTTACTGCTGGCTTCACACGGTTGATGAGGGGTGCATATTTGGGGATGAGGAACAAAGAAAGGTGATCTGACTGTCCCAGGTGGGGGAGGGGTGTCGCAACGTAAGCACCAGCCATGTTTGTGTACACATGGTCTAAGGTTTTGTTTCCTCTGGTGTGGCAGGAAACATGCTGGTGAAACTTGGGTAGCACTGACTTTAAGTTTGAATGATTAAAGTCACCTGCAACAATAAAAGCAGCTTCCGGGTGATCAGTCTGTTGTTTACTGATGGCTGCGTGAAGTTCTTTCATAGCAAGCTTGGCATCAGCATCCGGAGGAATATAGGCTGCAGTTATAATGGTGGAAGTGAACTCACGCGGCAGATAAAACGGTCTACATTTAACCATGAGAAACTCGAGGTTAGCTGAACAATGACTCCCAACAATAGCAGAGTTTGTGCACCAGGCTTTGTTAATGTAAATGCACAATCCACCACCTCTGGTCTTACCGGAGCCATCTAATGTTCTATCCGCCCGGAGCGTGTGGCATCCCGCTAGCTCAATAGCGGTGTCCGGTATTCCGCCGTTTAGCCAGGTTTCCGTGAAGATTAGGACGTTACAGTTCAAAAGTTTCTTGCTGTGTGTGATGCTGAGTCGAATCTCCTCCATTTTGTTCACTAGCGACCGTACATTGGCAAGGAAAATACTGGGTAAAGAGAGCCGATGTGGGGTTAGCCTTAGCTTTAG
This sequence comes from Gobio gobio, assembly GCF_949357685.1. NCBI lineage: Eukaryota > Metazoa > Chordata > Actinopteri > Cypriniformes > Gobionidae > Gobio > Gobio gobio. The sequence goes on along the minus strand of NC_137105.1, from coordinate 54,037,024 downwards.
CCTTAGCTTAGCTCTCAGACCACCGCGTATTCCCCGCCTTTGTTTACGCTCTCGGCGCCGCCTGCGAGCACTTCCGCCCGGCCGGGTAGAGTGCATAGCCTCGGGTGTCCTAGCGATCTCAGGAAGGAGTCGAAGATTGTCCATAAAACTGTCGGAAATTCGCAAACCAATATCCAAAATCTCACCACGGGTGTACGATGTTAAGGCACAACTATTCTGAACGAACAGACCCGAGATGAGCAGGAAAAATACCGCAAAATTGCAGAATCTGGAGAGACCCAGAGCCTCGCAAACTACTCGCGCCGCCATCTTGGATCTTTACTTGGATCTTTTATCATCATTACTCCAGTCTTCAGTGTCACATGACCTTCACTAATCATTCTCATATGAGGATCTGGGCCCGTATTTATCAAGCATCTGAGAATTACCCACAAGAACACTGCTGAGAATTTACTTAAGAGTAAAAAAAAGTTGCGCTTAAAAGTTAGTTATCAAGCATCTCAGTCATACTTTAAGTGAAGTGTAGGACTAAATCTTAAGTGTCAGTCTTATGTGGCGTTTACACCGGACGGGATTTGCGCGAAGGTGGACGCTTGAACATTTTGAGTTTACTCGCTTCATTCGTGCGTGAAATTCTCTGCACAACAGACGCGAATTCGCTCATGGGCGGGGCTTCTGCCAGCGGCTCGTCTCGTTGAGAAATGGCTGACATGGGCTGTGTTTACACGTCTTTTTTTGTTAAAATCTAGCGCGTTCAAAAGGCTCAAATCGCGTCCTTCGCACCGCCTCATTCGCGCGAATCGCGCCGCAGAATGCCATTTTGCGTCTCTGCATTGACTTAACATGTAAATCACTCGCGCGAATCGCGTCTGGTGTGAACGCACCATTAGAGTTGATTAACAACACTTTGCTGTGCCACAAACAGGATTTTGGATGATGTCATAGGCATGAACCAATCACTGAATAGATGTCCTTATTTAAGAATAATCTCAGATAAATTCACATTGAATGGTGAAATTCCGAATGCTGCGTTCACACCAAACACGAATTGAGCGTCAAAATCGCGTCTACTACGTCTAGTTTCACGCGCGAACATTTTGAATGCATTCGCGCGTCCGCGGTGAATTTGACGCGCGTAGAAATCGAGCGTTTGAAGCGAAATTGACGCGCGTTCAAGGCACTCCAGGAGAAATATGTCATAAAACACCACTCTGCCTCTTTTCATTTTCATTAAAAATATATATTAAGCATTAATAGCCACACAAATGTGGTCCAGGCAACTCCTACAGTATCTTCACTGCATGTGTATTTAAATATCCTTAAAATATAAAGTTATGAAACTTCTTTGCCCTCAGTCAAAACGATTTGGCAGACAATAAAGTATAGATTCATGAGAGCAAAGATTGGCCGTTAGATCTACACAAGATGCACCACTACAGGACATCAGAGCCAGCGGCAGAAGGATTAGCCGAGGAAAGGCTGCTCTCGTCGGGGTTAATGAGCGCGGAGCGCCTGGTGATCGCCTGGATCTAACAACTCCACAAACACAAGATAATTTTTTTTTTAAATAGGCGCTCTCTTTATAAATAAACCACAGATTTGAGCTTTAAACAACTACATTATCAACTGAAAAAGTCTTAAAACTACATTTTGTGACACAAAAGTTGTATTTTTAAATTATGCAGGGTTTCTCATCACGTCACTTTACCACGTGACCGCAGCGAGCAAGCTCCTGATTGGGTAACGCGGTGCGAATTGACGCCTAAAGGTGCAGATCCACTTGTCTGTGCAACACTTCTGTCGCGCCGCACTCCCCTTTATTCCTATGGGTGACGTCAAGCGACTTCAATGCGCCCGCAAAGCATTCCGGGAAGGCGGCGCTGCATCTGAACAAATGCCGCACGTCAAAAAAGCTGGCCGAAGCTCAACTTTATGCAAATTAATCCGTTGGGCGCGACGCGACTATCCAATAGAAGTAGAGCACATGGAGACGGAGGGAAGTCTCTCGCCGGTCCTTTGTTTTTGATTCCCCGCTGGCTCAAACACACACCCATAACGGTAAACTTGAGGAACGCCCATCAACATACACATGAGGGAAAGCGTCACAACACCACGCTTCAGTCGGGCCGCGAAAGTGGATCTGTATCGTAAGTTCAAATTTTTCAACTCTGGCATCAGACGCGAATTCGCTTCAAACGCGTGAATGCACAAAAGCACCACTCGCGTAAGACGCTCAAGTCGCGTCCAATTCACGCAAACTGGACGTGCGAATGAGGCGGATTCGTGTCCTTCGCACCGCGTGACCTCCAGACGTGCGTCAACGCGCCTTTTCATTGACTTAACATTGAAATCACTCACGCCAGACGCTCTATTCACGTTTGGTGTGAACGCAGCACTAGAGGAGTTTACATTCAACACACAAACCCCTACTGGCCACTCATAACCACTGAGACCTCTCGAGCTCTTACATAACTGGGAGAGGAAGAGGAATTCTAGCTTTAAGACATTTGATAACTTGCTTTTATATAAAAGTTTGAAAGTAGGAGTAAATGTCATGAATTCTCAGCACTTAAGACTAAAATGGCCCTTTGAGAAGCTTGATAAATACGGGCCCAGATGATCAACACACATTTATGATTATTATCAGTGTTGAACAGTTTCATAAGGAAAGTTCAATGAACAGCATTTATAAATAGAAATCTTTTGTAACACTATAAATGTCTTCACGGTCACTTTTGATCAATTTAAAGGGTAACTAAACCCCTGCTCAGAGCTTAACTCCACCCACTGGCAATTTTCAAAAAATGCTGGAAAAGTGGGCGGAGCCCAGCGGACACAGAGGGGATGAACCGAGGGCGGGGCTGAGCGGAGGGCGTGCACCTGAGACCCGCAGTGACAGATTGATTGACAGCTGTCAGACTCGCGAGTCGCAGAGATGGAGAATGACTGGAGTGACGCCAGCTTTGCAACAGAGCGGTCATTTCTCCTACCTTCACCTGAAGTGGAGGAGGGTGGATCGTCTGTAGACACAGACCCAGAGCCTTATCAATGCGAGCCGCTGCTCAAACTGCGTTAACTCCCGATGCAGACGATGCTAGTGAAGCAGCCGCGCAAGAGAACTGACCTAATCTATCTGCGTCCGCGGCAACCACTTGCGTGTCAGGGTTTGAAAGCGCGTCTCATGTATGAAAATGATCTGTACACATGACGGACAGCAATAATATCGCAAGAAAAGCCTGACGTGTACTGACAACTGCATTATTTAACCGTATTTTCTTCAATACAATGTTAAAGCAAGTGTCAAGTCAGTTTCATTCATAATGTTTACTTCATGTAACATGACAGTTCATACTGGAGTGAAGCCGTTTTCATCGTGTGATTGGGGGAAACATTTCTGAGGGCGTGGTGAGCTCGTGCCAGGGGCGTGGCTAGTGAGCCGATGGAGGTACCATCCTACGTCACGATGTACCACAACGTCCAATAGGAAAACTCAACTGCAGTAGCCACCGTTCAACCTTAAGAGGGCAGCACTTTGGCGGTTTTACACCATATTTTATAGAATTAAAACACTTTATACTCAAATGTCAAAACATTTACTCGAATCAATGAACAGCATTAATAAAGCCCCAGTATTACAGATCATTAACTAAAAAAAGTTGGTTTAGGGTTTAGTTACCCTTTAATGCATCCGTGATGAATAAATAAAAGTATAAATTTCTCTCTTTTTTAATCTTACCACAAATATTTGAATGCTATCTTATTTTTCATATTATCAGGAAACACTGCCAATCATATTTCACACCAGCTCTTAACAAGTTAAAGAGCAAGCGCTGACAACACCTAATGCTCCAGACGCCATTTTGTGTTTTCTTCAAGACTGCTCATAACATTTAAGTTTGTTTCATAAAAAGGTGGATTGTCCTCATATGAATCCGAGAAGAAAGAAGTGATAGTTGATCTAGTTATTAAAACACAGTCTTCATTGAGCGGCTCTATTTATAAACTCACTTTACGACACAACTCCCTAAGATGGCCGTTAAACTGTAAAGATTGAGTTTAATATGATCGCACACAGAAAACACTGCACAATAATATGACATGATATCAGAAGCTGATGAATGAACTTACCGTAATGTGATATTTATGGCCGTTTTTAACTCCTGGAAATGTGACTTTACATCTCGTCAGAATCGAGTCTTTACTTTCGGTTTGGACTTCCAGAGAACGCGCATGCGCAGTTGTCAACAACACATAAACCCCGCCCATCTCTCTTCTTCTGCTCTTAGTGTTCAGTCGCTCGTTAAATGTGTTTAGCGCCTCCTCCTGTACTGGAGATGTCCTTCATTATTTATATTCACTGCACTTCCAGTTTAGTTATCATTTGTTTCACTGTAATTCTTTATAAATTAATGTTTTTGTCATTAATATACACTCCACATTTCTTTACATTTCCCTCACAATTATCTGTATTTGTTTTATTAATGATAAATAGTGTATTACAGACTCGGATGTCTTTTATTTCTATTTATGAATGTTTATCTATATTGAATTTAATTTCTCCAAGAGGAATCTCGATTCTGTCGTTCATTTGATGGTGTTTGGTATTAACATCTGAATGTTTAGTGATTTTAAGTCACATCTGCTAAATGAATGAATGTATTAAAGCTTTCTGTCCTTTTCCTCCATGTTAGGATTCTTGTGTTTGTTCACATTGCTGAGAGAAATCAATAACATGAACACAATATCATTTCTTTATCGCAGGTCAACGAAAAACTGAACTGAACACGAGCCGAGAACTAGTGATGGAGAAACGGAGCTTTTCCAAACTCCGAATCAACTGAACCGATTCATTGACTAAATGATTCACTCTTGTGAAGCGCTCGAGACACGCTGGCGACCCCTGCTGGTCAAAACTGTGCCACTGCAATGAGAACTCAGACCAAACATGTGTGATGAGACTCTTTACAACACAACTTTATTACATTAAATATAATCCACCATTAAATATGAAGTGTCTGGTTAATTTGTGTTATTTTATTCATTTGTAGAGCTTGTTGTGTGTGTTTTATAGGCAGGCCTTGGAGATAATTCACTTTCCCTCATGTTTTATTATGCATGTTTACTGAAATTCATTAAAACTGAACCGACATGACAAAACTGATCCGATCTGTTAAACCCATGTGTGATGAGACTCTTTATAAAACAACTGCACGTTTTCATGAAAGTGCAATTTATTACATGTGATCTACCGTCTGTATAATTTGTGCTTGTGTTTGTGTGTTTTAGGGCTTGGAAGCGATTCACTTTCAATATTTCTATGAGAACCCATGATCCAGTGTCTTTCGAAGTTTTGAAAATCTACCAATTGCTTGTGGAAATTGCACCAAAGCTATTAAAAACCCAAGCTGATATTTCCCCTTAACCCTTGAACCCATAACATGTCTCATGACTGTTGTGTTTGCTCCAGGGTGTGTTTTATTGACATGGGATTGATCAGAAACCCAGTAAACACTGTGACATTTTCTGAAGCCCAGATCCACTTGTGCTTTGTGAGTAGCATATAGACTCGATCCCCTTTCTCCAACAGCAGCGTTAAGCCGTTTCCTCCGTTCTCTGGAGGAGAAGCTTCACTCTTGTGATGAACTGCTGTTGCTTCTTGCTTTCCATTCCTCATCAAGACCAGCCTTGTTCATGTGTAACTCCACAATGGTAGAAGAAACTGAAATAGTGAACTCCTCGTAGCGCTGCTGTGAATATCCCTGTTAAAGCGTGACACAGATCTCCATGGAACAGCTGGACATGCATTATACACGTGTGTTGATATTGTTTTCAGCGGTGTGGATGAACAATACCTGTGGCCTGGTTGTAGGCATCACCAACATTAGTGTAGACATTCTTGTAAACCAGTGTCGGATCTTTGTCAACTGGTCCAAAGAAACCCTTGGATCCTAATGAAGCTGAAAACACCAGCTTTGGCTTGTCTGAAGAGAACATATGCCTTCTTAAAATGAGGACAATCGGCTCAGTAGCAATGCAAACAAATGATATCGGCCTAGAACACTTTTTCAAACACATTTCTGTACAAAACAAAGATTATTGGAGCGTTTTATAGGGGAAAAACTAAACACTATTTCAGTCTGTCTACTTCAAAACTCCATATTTAATTCAATGGGATTCATGACATTTCTTTGTGATTATTTTTGAAAACTGTAAATCCTCCAGCAATAGTTTTTCCCCAATAGATATTCTAGCACACAGGTCTTCAAACACATCAGTCTCACAAATAGGGTTGCCACCCGTCCCGTAAAATACGGAATCGTCCCGTATTTACAAGCAAAATGACACGTCCCGTATCAAACCAAACGGGACGCGATTTGTCCCGTATTTTACACAGGTCCACACATAGTTCAATAAACACATATGGATTTTGCAGTATGGAGGATACTGATAGCAAATATAAAGAAATCAAGTTCACAATAAGTAGTACAGGAGCTCATTTGTGCGTGATTGCGTTTGTTGCCATAGCGGCGGAGTTTCGAGAACATGCGCTGTGCAGTGTGCCTGCTTGCGCGGTTTTTTAAAAACATGTCGATTTCGCGTCGCGTCCACCGTTTGAACGCAAGAGGATCTCCAGACATAGAACTGAATATCAAAAAGGTATCAATGGGTCTGTCCAGAAATAAATAAAATAATCAAATGTAAAATAATATAAAATGTGTTCTGTTGCAAGTTCACATACTTGATCTCATTTTCTTATGGTTTATTATTGAGCTGTCAAGTTGTCAATGTTGAAATAATAATTTCATGACGTATTCTTTATTTCTGTCCTTTATGCAATGTTTTTTTGGGGGGTTTTTTAGGCGTGAATGGGTGTCCCTTATTTTGCCCCACTGAAGGTGGCAACCCTAAGTTCAAATATAAGACATTTGCACAGAAGCAGAAGAACTGCTGTTGTTAAGCTCATTCTTAATGCTAAAGTGTGTTAGAGATGTGTGTGCTGTATTCATCAGAATGCCACAAATCTGACGCTTTTATACCGTCATCTGCAATAATTCACATGTGATGGACAATTTAGCCAATGCCAGGCAAACACAGCATATGACTGTTTCTCAAAAACACTGTTGCTCTACATTTGTGCTTCATGTTTCACAAATGGAGGCAATATTGTCAGACTAAAGCTGTGGATGTTTTCTTTGGCAGCTTCATCTGTAAAAACACTGAACTCTGGACGTTCACTAATGCTCACAAATCTGTTTTTTAGAACAGCACTTGTGATATGGATGAACACATCTATATTATTATCATGTAAAGCTGTTTATTTGTAATGTTTTTAGAATATCATGTGTAATATTATAGCCAGTAAAAGGGGGGATTATGAACAGAACAAATCTCTGGAAATCCCCTTTGAATCAAACCTTTGACTTGTGCACTATGGGATGGCAGAAACTGTAAAGTGCTTGATGTCCCACTGACACCTGTTGTCTTGATCATGCTCATGTGTTTGATGATAGTCATTAGTTTGGTCTTTATAGCTCTCGTGTTCCCATTGGTCTGTGTTTAGCTTTGCCCGTGTAAGCACTGTTCCGTAAGTTGACGTGAGCCGAGCCGTGTCTTTGTTTGCTTTATGTTTGCTCATGTTTGGGAAATAAAGCTGCACTGGTTCTCCAACATGCCTGCAGTGACTCATGACAGAATGCTGGACTGTCCAATATGAGCAGCAGTTTGAGTATTTCACCTTCATCAAGACAAACATCAGGAGAACATCAAGCACAAAGAACATCACAGGGACGCTCAGAGAATGCTGGGAGAAGTTAGAGAATGTTGTTTTCTCTCAATGTTACGAGAATGTGTTTGAACTAGGAAAACATTACAAGACATTATTTCAGGAGCGTTTATTACTAACATTTCCACAACTATTACATAACGTTAGTGAAAGTTCTCGCTCCTCTTTTCCTGTTAGCTGGGTATAAACAGAACACACACTTTTTCTGTTGTGTTGTTTTCCACACGTCTTGTTAGATTTGACATGTGTGATGTTTTTTAGGTGACCAAGCTTTTCATGCTTACTTATTTATTTTACTATCATTATTGTATTATTTTACTATTATTTGTTGTTTATAGTTGCTGTTCTTCAGTTTATTGTATGTACTTCTGCTGTTATTTTATTTTCTCCCTTTATTTGTAGTTCATATATGAATGCTGCTTCAACACAATTCACATCATATGACAGATTCATAATTGTATTTCTCTTTTTATTTATTTTTTATACTTAGAACTATCCTTGTTCTGTTTCCATGGCCCTTTTTATTAACGAGAGACGGACTATAATACATATATGGGATATTTCAATGGCATCTGTAATTGTTTGATGTTTTCTGTTTATGTGGAGGAAAAGAGAAAAAGATTTGACTTGTGCTGTCTAGTTGTGTTTGAGTTTGTGTTCTTGCTGTAGAAAATGTAAGCTTTGCTCTTTATGATTCCATGTTTTGGACGGTGGACCTCCAGAGACTCTCACACAGTTTAGTGGAACTACTACTACTACAGTCAAATGGGAATCTTAAAGTAAAGTTTGATCTGTTATTTGTGTATTCAAATATTTAATGTTCTTACTTTACTGTGAAATCCAGACCTGTGGCTGTAAGAAATGAATGGCTTACATTTGACGTTCAGACGTTTGCAGAACATTTCCAGAATTATAGAATGGACTGTTCCTCTAACGTTCACATTAACCAGGAAAAACATTGAGAAATAGCGTTTTCATAACTCAATGTGAATGTTAATCATAGAGCATATTTCTGTCCGCTGGGGAGGAGTGTGTTGAGGAGTGGCTAAAGTTATCTCAGGGGGATTTTAATGATCTGGCCTTGAAGGACATTTCTTAAGGCTATCGCTGGTCTCTGGAGCTCTGGGCCTGGTTTATCAATCTAACGCAGAAACCAGCGCAGAAATCATCTCACCACAGGGTTCACGTGTGATTCATCAATCGGCCGTTTCCACCAATCCCATCGCACGAATGATAAATGTGGCGCTAAAAACAATCGTCATTCATATCTCCTCATCTTCCAGAACGCTTTGCTATATTTCCTGCACTTCTTTATCATCTTGTTGAGATCTCCATACACTGGAAAAATGTGCCGTAGAATTCATACTGGCAGGAGCTTTTGGAGGATCCTCATTGGCTGCTGCCAAGCCACTCCATAGCAACCAAACAGAGCACCCTAGCAACCGTTTAACAAGACCTGTATCTCTGCATCAGAACGTTGTGTAAAGATGGGGGTCGGATCTTTGACTCGTGCTAGCAAACTGGACTTTCAACATGCTAGACATGCTAGCAGTGAATAGCTACATGCTAATGGCGATAAGCTTAGGGTTAAAACATGATAAACACAAGTAAAAGTGTTAGCATCATGCTAGCTAAATACTAATCGTGTTAACATCATGCTAACAGCATGCTAATCATGTTAGCATTAATACTAGCAAAACACGCTAATTGTGTTCACGTCTTGTTAAAAACATGCTAGCAACATGGTAATCGTGTTAGCATTAAAGCTAACAAAATGCTAATTTTGTTCACATCTTGCTAAAAACATGCTAGCAACATGGTAATTGTGCTAGCATCATCCAAGCAAAAACTAATTGTGTTAGCATTATGTTAGCAGCATGCTAATTGTGTTAGCATTAATGCTAGAAACATGCTAATTGTGTTCACATCTTGCTAAAAACATGCCAGCAACATTGTAATTTTGTTAGCATTATGCTAGCCAAAGGCTAATTATGTTATCAATATGTTAACAACAATGCTAATCATGTTTGCATCATGCTAGCAAATTGGTAATTGTGTTAACATCATGTTAACAAACATGCCAATAGTGTTAGCATTATGTTAACAAAATGTTAATTGTGTTAACATCAGCATGCTAATCGTGTTAGCATTAATGCTAGCAACATGCTAATTGTGTTCACGTCTTGTTAAAAAAATGCTAGCAACATGGTAATTGTGCTAGCATCATCCTAGCAAAAACGAATTGTGTTAGCATCATGCTAGCAGCATGCTTATTGTGTTAACATTAATGCTAGAAACATGCTAATTGTGTTCACATCTTGCTAAAAAATGCCAGCAACATGGTAATTGTGTTAACATCATGCTAGCAAAAGGCTAATTATGTTATCATTATGTTAACAACAATGCTAATCATGTTTGCATCATGCTACCAATTGGTAATTGTGTTAACATCATGTTAATAAACATTCCAATAGTGTTAGCCTTATGTTAACAAAATGTTAATTGTGTGAACATCTTGTTGAAAACATATACTAGCAAACACGGTAATGATGTTACCATTACGGTAGCAACATGCTAATTGAGTAAGCATCATGCCACCAACATGCTAATCATGCTAGCAAAAATGTTATGAAAAAAATTGAATTATCATATTACCAAAAATGGTGATTGTGTTATTATAATAGCAACATGTTTATCGTGTTAGAATAATGCTAACAACCTGTTAATTGTGTTAACATATTGCTAAAAACATGCTAGCAAAAAGCTAATTGTGTTAGCATATTATTAAAAAAATGCTAACAGCATGTTAATTGAGTAAGCATCATGCTATCAACATGCTAATCATGCTAGCATTTGGTAAAACAAATGTTAACAAACATTATAATTGTGTTATCATAATGCTATCAACATGTTAATCGTGTTAGCATCATGCTGGCAACATGCTAATTTTGTTATTATTTAGCTAAAAACATGCTAACTGTTACGGCCCCGGTCTAGGTCAGGACCGCAACATAAATGACACAACACAAAATGGCTGTTCAAGTACTCATTTTATTTTCTCAGTTTCTTAGATCTTTCTGATCAGTTCTTTTGTGCGGCAGCCATTGGAGAACACCAACCAAAAACAAAATACGTAAACAAAAGAACTGAAGCAAATGATCAGGGGTGAGCAAATGCCAAAATAATAAACAAACAACACTCTAACTTCCCATTAATGGACTAACTTCCCTGTGCATAAAAATAAAGAAACCAAAATACAACAACATAACCTACCTCCCTATCTATCCAACAAAACAGGAGAAAAGGGTGGTGGCCAAGTGGCCTACAAAAATAAATAAGGCACTCACCCCCTACAGCTTCACATGTGATTTACAAACAAGTTCATGGGACATGGACGTTCAAGACATAAAGCTCTCACAATGGTTAACAGCACTCTGTAACTTACTTTAACAGCATTTTCACTAAAGCTGAACACCAAGGCTAACACATTAGCAATAAGGATCAAGGAGAGAGACACACAGCAACAATCATGACAAGTAACAAAGAGAGTGCAAACAGGTAAAAGGCGAGAGCAAAAAGTGAGAGCGCCCTCCAGGGAGACTTGGAGGAATTTATAGTCCAGGCCTCATCTCTGGTCCAACCATCGACGGTCACTCGTTAAGCCTTGGGCCAATCCTGTCAGAGAGGACACACAGGAACATACACAGCATACAATACGTCATAGACGTAACACTAACAAACAAGGTAATTGTGTTAGCATAATGCTAGCAGCATGTTAATTGTATTAGCATAATGCTAGCAAAAAGCTAATCATGTTAACATTTTGTTAAAAATTTTTAGCAACATGGTAATAGAGTTAGCATTATGCTAGGAATATGCTAATTATGTTAGCATTATGTTAGCAAACTGTCACATGGTATTTTGGTGTTGGTTCATGTTTCATGTGTTTAGTTCATCAAGTTTACTGTCATGTTTCTAGTTTGTCTTGTCCTTTCAGTTTCCTGGTTTTGTCATGTGTTTCATTGTCATGTGACTCCCATGCCCTCATGTGATCTTGTGTCTTGTCCTGTCATTGGTTCATTGTCTCATCACTGTTCACAGGTGTCACTTGTCTTGTCATTAGTCTGTGTGTATTTAAGCCCTCATGTTTGCCATGTGTCTTTGTCAAGTATTGAATGTTGTAACCCGCTGTCGGTGAGTTCTTTTTGTTAAAGCCCTTGATAGTTTGTTTTTGCCAAGTCCTTGTTTTATGTTTTGTTTGAAATAAATCTGCATTTGGGTCCAACAACTTGCCTCCAGTGGATAAACCGTTACAGAATACTTGACCTACAAAATGGTAGTGATGGGCAGTCCGAGGCTTCGTGAAGCACTGAAGCAGTTGAAGCAAATGTGTCATATTGTTTCGAAGCTTCGAATCAATCTGACACCCGTCTCTACGGCGCCATCTAGTGGTCATTTCCATGTGTTGATCTGAAATACCTTGACAATGATCCATGTAAAAAAAATTGTTTTTAACATCTGTCTGACAAGTACATGATCTTGGTTTTGTAAACTGTAGCCTCGTCATTGTAAAGAACTATATATATATTTGTTTGTTATACAAAATGAACATTAATAAAATAAATAAAGCCACAATGTGTCACATTTGTCACAAAACATTTTTATTCAAAAATATGAATTGCTCTGCTGTTGAAGGACTCAGCTGACTTCTTTTTTTACATATAATTTCTCCAGCCTTTGAAAAAATCCTCTCACAAGGGACACTTGTTGCTGGCATGCACAAATATTTTTGGATGATGTAAATACATGGATGATGTATTGTTGCAGAAGGCTAGCTGCCTATCACAATACACACATCTCACTTTATTTGGTGCTTCCAAATGGAAATGCTCCCACACCACAGATGTACGGCATCTCTTGCGTGCAGCCTCCATTTTTATATATTCAATTAATATATCTATCTATATATCACCTATGAATCTATATCTATATAATTCTATATATCTAACTTATGCTGTGCTATCTATCTGTCACTATCTAACTTAGCCTATATGAATGTGTCACTATATCTATACTATATGTCACTGTCTATACCTATCAGTCAATATATCTAATTTAAATCTAGCCTAAATATAACTAACCAAAGCGCACTATAAATCTCACTGCTATCACAAAATCACTGCTATCACAAAATCACTCTCCTCTCACAAAAACCCACGAGGTGAAGATGGATTTACTTCACTTTTAAACTGTGGTGAATTAGGTTTATACAGATGTGTGACTGTGTGGTTTGTTCCCGCCCCCTTTAATCAGCGCAGTTTCGGCAGGCGCCACCTGATGAAACACTTTGAAGCTTTATTTAGCCATAGTCACGTGACATGGGTGTTTCGAATCACAGTTCGGAGCAGTGTTTCGAAACATCTGCGCTTCGGGATCTCGACAAAGCCCCGAAACGTCTGTTTCGCGTCTGCCATCCCTACAAAATGGACCCAGCAGTTGTATCTTTGCTTCGTCTACGCCAGGGAAATCAAGCCATAGAGAACTATGTGGAGGAGTTTTGTGGACTGTGCTACCAGGTGAACTTTAATGATGTTGCACTCAAGGGTATTTTCTTAAATGGACTTAATGACCTTATAAGGTATTTGATGCCAGAGAGCAATTCTCCAGGAACTCTAGCTGGATATATTGACTTTGCACTCCAGTTGAGTGGCTCATCTTTTACTGTGGGAACGGTGGATGAGGAGCTCCACGTTCCCACAGTACCCGCTCCAGCCCACGTCCAGGCTCCAGCCCACGTCCAGGCTCCAGCCCACGTCCAGGCTCCAGCCCACGTCCAGGCTCCAGCCCACGGCCCCGTCCAGGCTCCAGCCCACGGCCCCGTCCAGGCTCCAGCCCACGGCCCCGTCCAGGCTCCAGCCCACGTCCAGGCTCCAGCCCACGTCCAGGCTCCAGCCCACGTCCAGGCTCCAGCCCACGTCCAGGCTCCAGCCCACGTCCAGGCTCCAGCCCACGGCCCCGTCCAGGCTCCAGCCCACGGCCCCGCTGTCCCGCCCAAGAAAATTTTGGGGGGGGGCAAGGGGTACATGGAGGCCATGAAGGCCACGCCTCTGTGGGCCCCTGAACCGCCATTACCGCCATGGCCTGTTGAACTGCCGTTACCGCCATGGCCTGATGAACTCCCATTACCGCCATGGCCTGATGAACTACCATTGCCGCCATGGCCATCCACGCCTGAGGGTCCAGGTCCTCCCACGCCTGAGGGTCCAGGTCCTCCCACGCCTGAGGGTCCAGGTCCTCCCACGCCTGAGGGTCCAGGTCCTCCCACGCCTGAGGGTCCAGGTCCTCCCACGCCTGAGGGTCCAGGTCCTCCCACGCCTGAGGGTCCAGGTCCTCCCACGCCACAGGGTCCAGGTCCGCGCACGCCACAGGGTCCAGGTCCGCCCACGCCACAGGGTCCAGGACCGCCCACGCCACAGGGTCCAGGTCCGCCCACGCCACAGGGTCCAGGTCCGCCCACGCCACAGGGTCCAGGTCCGCCCACGCCACAGGGTCCAGGTCCGCCCACGCCACAGGGTCCAGGTCCGCCCACGCCACAGGGTCCAGGTCCGCCCACGCCACAGGGTCCTGGTCCGCCCACGCCACAGGGTCCGCCCACGCCACAGGGTCCTGGTCCGCCCACGCCACAGGGTCCTGGTCCGCCCACGCCACAGGGTCCAGGTCCGCCCACGCCACAGGGTCCTGGTCCGCCCACGCCACAGGGTCCGCCCACGCCACAGGGTCCAGGTCCGCCCACGCCACAGGGTCCAGGTCCGCCCACGCTCCCAGGCCCGTCCAGGTCATGTCTGGGTCCGGTGCCCCTGCACGGGCCTGGCCCACCATCCCTCCCCCAAGACCGCCCCCCAAGACTTTTTGTTTGGACTCTGTTAGGTTATTGATGTGTTGGTGTTGTTTGGGCGTCAGGGGCCGCCCATAGAGGGGGGGATCTGTCACATGGTGTTTTGGTGTTGGTTCATGTTTCATGTGTTTAGTTCATCAAGTTTACTGTCATGTTTCTAGTTTGTCTTGTCCTTTCAGTTTCCTGGTTTTGTCATGTGTTTCATTGTCATGTGACTCCCATGCCCTCATGTGATCTTGTGTCTTGTCCTGTCATTGGTTCATTGTCTCATCACTGTTCACAGGTGTCACTTGTCTTGTCATTAGTCTGTGTGTATTTAAGCCCTCATGTTTGCCATGTGTCTTTGTCAAGTATTGAATGTTGTAACCCGCTGTCGGTGAGTTCTTTTTGTTAAAGCCCTTGATAGTTTGTTTTTGCCAAGTCCTTGTTTTATGTTTTGTTTGAAATAAATCTGCATTTGGGTCCAACAACTTGCCTCCAGTGGATAAACCGTTACACAAACTTGATAATCATATTACCATCTTGGAAAAAACAAATGCTAACAAACATGGTAATCATGCTAACATTATGGTAGCAAAATGCTAGCATCTTGTTAAACAAATGTTAGCAAAAATGGTACTTGTGTTAGCAACATGCTTATGAGTTAGCATTATGCTTCTTCATCATTGTTAGCATAATGCTAGCTGCATGTTAATCGTATTAGCATTATGTTAGCAAAAAGCTAATTGTGTTCTCATCTTGTTAAAACATGTTAGCAAACATGAAAATCGCGTTAGCATTATGTTAACAACATGCTAATTGAGTTAGCATCATGCTTCATCATCATCATGCCACATTTATTTGTAAGGACCTTCTGCTTAAAGTGTGGTGGAAAATGAAGGTTTTTGCTGCAAACACTGGAAGATGTGAAATCCCGAACTATTTCCCCAAACGTCAGTTCCAGTGAGTCCTAGTGACCATTACAGTTGATTGAGCACAAGTGGGAAACGAATGCTGCCGTTCTCCAGACCAGAGCAATGCATGAGAGCCTGTAGTTGCTCCTGACAGTGAACCAACATGACTTTAGCTGTGGAGCTGACAGGATTCCAGCACAGACGGTGTTTGGCACACACACTGAACCTCACGCCACAGAGCCTTAAAGCTAGCGCTGTAGCTCGACTGCTAGCGCAGATTCAGAGGATTTCTGTGTTCTTCCACAGGAGCAGCACAGCAGCGGGAGCACTGAAGAGGAACCAGACCATGCTGGACCTTCCACAGCTCAAGTTGAGGACAGATGTTGCAGTCCGGTGTACCAGCGCATATGAGATGCTCTCCCGTTTCCTCCAGCAGCATCTGCCATCTGTGCTGACCTCTGACCTCCTGAGGTCAGCTGTTCACTGTCATTACTGACACTACTGAAGGGCCTTAAACAAGATTACAGTCATGATTTCAGTTCAGGAATGCTTTTGTATTAAAGATAAACCAGCTCTAAGCACTGAAATGTGCCTACAGAAAATAAGTTGCCCAGTTGTAATATGTGCCTTAAGTTGATTTACAGAAAAGTTTACAGTGGACAGAAACTCTTGTTAGAAAGCACTGCAGTGTGTTCATGTTTACAGAATAGTTCATTGCACCCTTTGGTTCTGAAATGTGGCCATATTTTGTTATATAAGGTTTTATACCTGGTGTTTGTCTTTTACCATCACTATTTTTAGTAATGTATGCATTTCACAATTTCTTTTCAGCAATAAATCTGTAGTTTGAGGGGTTTTGTTCAATGTAATTTGCACAAATGTGAGATGTTGCTGCTATGACTGATAAGTTAGAGATGTGAGCTTTCTTTACTACACATGATTTAGTCACAAACTGTTCTCTCTGGCAAATAATCATTGTTCAAGCTTATGGCTGTTTGTCAGCTGTGTGTGCACTTCTGCACTTATTGTACATTCTTGCTGTTCTATAAAATAGATGAACTGTTAATAAATGAAATACATCATGTGCACCAATATGACCTTTCAAGAGGCTCTGTCTGCCCTTGGGGCCCGACTTGCCTTGACTGTTCTAGTTGCTTCTTTTGCTCTCATTTGTAAGTCGCTTTGGATAAAAATAGTCGTTTGGTTTCTGCTAAAGGACTAAATGTAAATGTGATATAGCTGTGCTGATATTATTCTCAGTCCAGTATAATCAGACTGATGCTGTGCTGATATTGATATTGCTGTGCTGATATTATTCTCAGTCCAGTATAATCAGACTGATGCTGTGCTGATATTGATATTGCTGTGCTGATATTATTCTCAGTCCAGTATAATCAGACTGATGCTGTGCTGATATTATTCTCAGTACAGTTTAATCAGACTGATGCTGTGCTGATATTATTCTCAGTCCAGTATAATCAGACTGATGCTGTGCTGATATTATTCTCAGTCCAGTATAATCAGACTGATGCTGTGCTGATATTGATATTGCTGTGCTGATATTATTCTCAGTCCAGTATAATCAGACTGATGCTGTGCTGATATTGATATTGCTGTGCTGATATTATTCTCAGTCCAGTATAATCAGACTGACGCTGTGCTGATATTGATATAGCTGTGCTGATATTATTCTCAGTCCAGTATAATCAGACTGATGCTGTGCTGATATTGATATTGCTGTGCTGATATTATTCTCAGTCCAGTATAATCAGACTGATGCTGTGCTGATATTGATATAGCTGTGCTGATATTATTCTCAGTCCAGTATAATCAGACTGATGCTGTGCTGATATTATTCTCAGTCCAGTATAATCTGCTGCTGTGCTGATATGGAGAGGCTCAGTGTCGCTCACCTGTGCTGCTGCATCACACTGTCCTGCGGCTGAGCCTTGTTCTCCAGCGCTCTCTGGTACACCATCTCAGCCTGGGACAGCTGCCCTCTCTTCTCAAACTGATGAGCCCAGTCTATATACAGCGCCGCCGCCTGCGTCCCCACGCCTCGGCCGTGAAGATGGCTGTACACCTCCATCGGGTCGCTGTAGAAATTGGCCTGGACAGAGAGAGGCAGGTGTGTGTTCATCTCACAGAGCCAGATCCTGCCTTCAGAAGAGTGTGTGTGAGAGAGCAAGAGTGCACCTACACATCTGACGCAGTGAGCGACGAATCGCGGGTCGTTGTGGTACCGCTCATCTTGAAGGAAGGTCTGAACGATGCGCTCCAGCACCACAGACAAACCCTTCCTCTCCTCCACTGACAGCTTGCTCTCCAGAAACTGAACAAACCTGCCACACACCAGCCATGAGTGACAGACAGAGAGGGGATCATTTCATCAGAACTATAATAAAGACATTAATACGGTGGCCGAGACAGCTCAACGCGCTGCAAATGAAGAAAACACATGCAAATACAAAAAACATCTTCAGTTTGACAACACATGTGCTGCAAAAGTCCACAACACATGCAAAATAGAGAAACGCTGCAAAAGTTCACAACATGCAAATACAAAAACGCAGCTGCAAATAGGCCTGTTCATAATGCACATACGATCAGAATGTTCAAATAAACAATCAAACACTTTCAGCTGCACCCCACCGAAGACTAATGTACGTCAATTGTTGGTGTTCCCTTAACACTTTCGGTTTGGTATGCCAGTCCCGGCGCCAGGACAAACGATTTGGGGTATTATTTTGTGTTAAAAAATATTATTAATAATAAATAATATATATTTTTTATAATTTACTTGATTTTATGACTCAAATCCCAATTAATTCACCGGTCATAATGTTACGCCTGATCGGTGTAGAGGAAAGTGTTCACCGGTCATAATGTTACGCTGATCGGTGTAGAGGAAAGTGTTCACCGGTCATAATGTTACGCCTGATCGGTGTAGAGGAAAGTGTTCACCGGTCATAATGTTACGCCTGATCGGTGTAGAGGAAAGTGTTCACCGGTCATAATGTTACGCCTGATCGGTGTAGAGGAAAGTGTTCACCGGTCATAATGTTACGCCTGATCGGTGTAGAGGAAAGTGTTCACCGGTCATAATAGTTCCTGCTTCCTGCTTCGCTACTGTTCGGACGCTCTTGCTTACTGCTCCGTGCTTTGCTCTATCGCTTCTATATTTTACAACTTCAGCAAATCAGCACATTGCTCAAACGACAAAGCTTGACTCCAATGATAAAATTAGAAACTCTGGTGACTGAATTCCTAAACAAAAAGCGGAATATTTCAACCGACCAGCCTCCCACTGCCTCCAGCTTACATTCCGGAGAAGGGAAAACACAGCTGCCTACATTCAAAAGGATAAGAAAATGCCTCTTCTAGAATCTACTTGCTGCACAAACTGCCACAGACTTTTACAAAGGATTGCAGTTCTTGAAACAAAGTTATTTGCGGAACCATCCAACCAGACGAATCACACAGCAGAGCTTCATCATGATCGCCCTCTGCACACTGCCGGTGAGTCCCATAAATGTAGTGCTACTCAACATGTAGAGAAACAAGTAACTGATCAACACACTAATCGATGGAACAAACAGGGAGCGAGACCCAAAGGCACTCGAGACATCAGATTGTCACGAGCATCACATATTGCCGCAGTAGCATGCTCTACCCCAGACACAAGGATTGCAAACACTAGTTTCCTACCACCAAATATACATCTTGAAAACAGATTTGAAGTGCTAATGAATGTGGGTGAGGAATCCCCAAACGTGATGAATATGACCGAACACAGATTGAATCAGCCCGCAGCTAACACTGATGCTAACAGGTGCTCAAGGTCGAGCAGACAGCGGCCCTCAGCTCAGAGCGCAGCCGAGCCCAGGACTCTGATAGTGGGCGACTCAACAATCAGAAACATTAGCAGCAGGGATACAACTACATGCTGCCTTCCACAAGCAACAGTCTCTGATGTAAACAGGGAACTTAAGAACATTCTGATGAAACACAAGACTGCAAATCGACTCATCATTCATGTGGGAAAGAACGATATTCAGAGAGAGGAGTCAGAACTCCTTAAGAGGGATTTTAATGAACTTTTTGAAACACTTAGAAAACTGAAAGTTCAGCCGTTCATCAGTGGACCACTTCCAGCAAAAGGAACAAATAGGTTCTCACGGCTACTTGGGCTTAATACATGGCTGCAAAAAACCTGCAACATGAAGGGAGTGAACTTTATCGACAATTTTAATCTCTTCTGGAGTCAGAGACAACTGTTTACATCAAATGGCCTCCACCCAAACAAACTCGGTGCAAGAGTGCTAAAGGACAATATTTATTTTTCCCTTCATCATCCTTCAGCTGTGTGTGCTAACCCACTCAACCTGGATGGCACACACACACCAGTAAAGTACGATCACAGGACTTCATTTCAGCATCTGAATGGACACGCGGTTGATACACCCCACAGGGACAATGATAACACCACGCAGCCACAACAACCACTTCTCATGGACACACTCCCAGCTGAACCCCGCCCTCAGAGCTCACCACAGATAGACTGTGACGAATTAGAACTGCTCCAAATGACACAGATCGAGGCACTAAACAGTAACATCTCAGCCCATACTGTGGAGTCTGTGGAGGCACTGGTAAAAATGGGGACCATCAGGAGTGACACTGGTGAAATTTTAAAACTTATATGTAATATAAGCAATAAGCTGGAAGAAATGTCACTCCTTGAACCGAACGATAACATATTGCAGCTTCCGGTAACACCAGAGAAACAGCCCCCCTCACCAGACATGTTACTCCGCTCTACAGCATCCCCACTTCTGAGCTTCACAGAGAAAATGGATTTTGTTTATACTGGAAACAGACAATCATACTCGATCGCTGCGAGCCCCCAGATATCAACCAAAAAGCATCAAGGCCCACAACCACCAAAGACTGTAGGCCCAGCTCGCTCTGCCCCTCCTCCTGTGAGATTTCTTCGGTCACAACGCCAGGGCACACACCCTCCTCCATCTGCACCAAAAACAACTGATACCAGCTCTCAGTGACGTGTTCTGGGTCCTCGCAAAGTCACCAGCAATCTTATCAAATGTTTACAAAAGCGTGAGCCCAGTGTGTCTCTATCTTTCTCTATTTCTGTTCTGTTACGTGATAGAAAGTCCAAGGCTTTCTCAGGCCGTATGGCAAACCCATCTAATCTGCTGCCTGTTAATTGTCAAACTAAGATTACTATGGGGGAAAAAATTAAAATTAATACTGTTAAGTTAGCACTCTTAAACATCCGTTCACTTAAAAACAAATCATTTCTAGTCAACGACTTAATATCCACAAACAACCTAGATTTTTTGCTTCTAAATGAAACGTGGCTAGAAGACAGCTGCAGTGCAACAGTCCTCAATGAAACAGCCCCTCCTAACTTTACTTTTATGAGTGTCTGCAGACCAGTCAGAAGGGGGGGGGGGTCGCAGCTCTATTTAAAGATGTTTATCAATGTAAGCAAGTATCATTTGGTGACTATTTGTCTCTAGAATATCTGGGCATTGTGCTAAAAGGTGCACCACACATCCTGCTTATCATTATTTATAGGCCTCCGAAATATTCTCCGGCCTTAATTGATGACTTTACAGAGCTGTTATCAGCAATCTCATCTGAGTATGACTGTTTTGCTATTGCTGGGGATTTTAACATTCACATTGACAATGCTGAATCCAGTACAACAAAAGATCTCATGACTGTTCTTAACACTTTTGATTTGACACAACATGTTCACGGACCCACACATGATCGTGGACACACTCTAGATTTACTTGTCAGTAAGGGTCTAAATATTTCATCAATAGTTATTAAGGATGTGGCACTGTCTGATCATTTCTGTATTTTCTTTGATATATCAATCTCTCCTGCCATTGAAACTAGATCTGTCTCTATCAAAAAGAGATGCTTAAATGAGAACACTAGTGTGCTGTTTATGAAGGCTATATCTCTAACACCAAGCATATCTGCAGACTCTGTTGATTTTCTCCTTGACTCTTTTAACTCAAAAGTTAAGGGTGTAATTGATGATATTGCTCCTGTAAAAGCCAGGAAAAAGAGTGGCAAACAAAAAGCACCCTGTTGCACACTCAACAGCAGTGCAATTAATGAAAAGACAATGCAGGAAATCGGAACGCATGTGGCGAAAGACAAAACTTGTAGTCCATTATAAGATCTATAAAGACAGTCTTCGTGCTTTCAATGTGGAACTAGGCAAAGCTAGACAGACCTTCTTTTCAAATATTATAAACAGAAACATAAACAACACACGCACTCTTTTTGCTACTGTAGAGAGACTAACAAACCCCCCGAGTCACATTCCCAGTGAAATGCTCTCAGACAGCAAATGTAGTGAGTTTGCTTCCTTCTTCTCCGAGAAAATCATTAATATCAGAAATGCGATCAGCACATCCTTGAGTTTCTCTGGGGTGAATCAGATCAGACCACAGCCTCAGAAAGTTACTATGACTGATTTCGAAGCAATTGATGGTAAAATTTTAGAGGAAACAGTACAGCACCTAAAAACATCAACCTGCGCCCTTGACACACTCCCCACTTCTTTTTTCAAAAGTGTGTTTAACTGTTTAGAAGCAGATCTCCTAGAAGTTGTAAACTCCTCACTTCTTTCTGGGACTTTTCCAAACTCCCTAAAAACCGCAGTAGTAAAGCCTCTCCTGAAAAAGAGAAATCTGGATAACTCCATACTGAGCAACTACAGACCAATCTCAAATCTCCCCTTCATAGGCAAGATCATTGAAAAAGTTGTTTTCAGTCAGCTGAACAAATTCTTGAACTCAAACTGTCAGGGTTTGTTGAAGGGATGAGGCGAGGACTCAGATGCAGAGAAAATATGGGCTTTTAATGATAAAAATAAAACAAAAAAACAACAAGACAAAACAAAACTACCCCGAGGGGGAAAAACAGACTTGGCATGACTTGACAGGAGCAGGGAAACAAGAGGTACATTCGACGACGATTCAGCACTGGACTGCAAACACAAGGAGATTAAATAGGGAACAAACAAAGGAGGGTAACGAGGGAAGACAGGTGGGGCAAATTAACCAATAATCAGGAAACAAGGTGGGCGGGGTTAGACAATGGACACGAGCACATGGCACAAAGAAACACTTAACAAGACATGTGCTCACACCAAACATGACATGAACATGCAGCTAATGAGAACTCACCAGCTGCATGTTCACACAAAACATGACAACATGACAACATGACGTAGCACGTAGCCAGTGAAAAACACCAACCACGTGCTACACAACATAAGACAAAACATGAAAGCACACGGCCGATGTAAACATGAACCGTGTGCTACACAGAACACACAGATAGAAGAGCACACGCTCACATGACAAAACAAACACGCGGAGCATGAATGTCCGAATCCCAACACAAAACTGAAACCCAAACTAGACCGAAGTGCTGGGATCCGAACACCACGCCCGCACACAAAACACAAGGACAGAAGAGCACGCAGCTTGAGCATGCTCAAAGCTGCGCGCTCACACAAGACAAGACAAAATACAGGAGTGTCAGGGCTCTGTCACAAAACCATGAATAAACTAGACAGAAGTGACAGAACCCTGACACTACCCCCCATCAAAAGGGACGCCACCTGGCGTCCCTAACGAGGGACACCAAAAACAAGACAGGAACAAGATAACACGACAGATACACAGACGAAACACAAGACAGGAAAATCAAAACACAGAGACAAAGAGGGGAGGGAGGGGAGCCAAGTCAGAGCCAGCAGGACAGTCCAGAGAGTCTCCAGCGTGGACCAGGGAGGGACGGGTGGGTTGAGCCAGGGAGGCTCAGGCAGGCCTGGAACCCCAGCAGAAGACCAGGGCGGAGCTGGAGGGACAGACCAGGGTGGCTCCGGCCAATCAAGAGCCCCTGCAGACAACCAGGGTGGTGCTGGAGGGACGGACCATGCAGGCTCCAGCGGGTCAGGAGTCCTGGCTGAAGGCCAGGGTGGTGCTGGAGGGATGGACCAGGCAGCCACCAGTGGTTCAGGAGTCCTGGCTGAAGGCCAGGGTGGTGCCGGACGGACGGGCCAGGCGGGCTCTGGCGGGTCTGGAAGGCTGACTGGGCCCCTCACAGGAATCAGGACGGGAGCCAGAGGCATGACCGGATGCAGGACAGGAGACAGAGTCAATACCAGACATTGATCAGGGGCCGGAGACCTCACCGGCCTCGGGTCAGGGGCTGTGGCTGGCAGGGCAAGGCGAATGGGTGGTGCGGGCAGCGCAAGACGCCTGGGTGGCTCGGGCAGGGCAAGACGCCTGGGTGGCTCGGGCAGGGCAAGACGCCTGGGTGGCTCGGGCAGGGCAAGACGCCTGGGTGGCTCGGGCAGGGCAAGACGCCTGGGTGGCTCGGGCAGGGCAAGACGCCTGGGTGGCTCGGGCAGGGCAAGACGCCTGGGTGGCGCCTCTGGGCCGGCAGCAAGCTCTGGGATGGCCTCTGGGCCATGTAGGATGGAGGAAGCCTTCTTCCTCCTCCTCCTCCCCCTCCTCCGAGAACGAGGCGGTGGTCGGGTGCTTACCACCTCCGGGGGAGCTGCAGCCTCTTCGGCCATCTCTGGGGGAACTGCAGTGCTGACGGACGCCTCTGGGGGTGCTGCAGCTTCTACGGCCGCCTCTGGGGGTGCTGCAGCTTCTACGGCCGCCTCCGGGGAAGCTGCAGCCTCTTCGGCTGCCTCCGGGGGCGCTGCAGTGTCTACAGCCGCCTCTGTGGATGCTGCAGAGTCTTCGGCCAACTCTTGCAAACCTGCAGCGGACACACACAACATGGGCAAACCTGCAGGGTGTGTTGCCCCCACTGGATTGGAGACAGTTGAGTCGGGCCGGTTCTTTTTCCTCCTCCTACTCCGTTTCCGGGTCATCGGAGGACTGGGGCTTCCACTGACTGCCGCCTCTGGGGGAGCTGCAGTGCTGACAGCCACCGCTGGAGGAGCTGCAGCATCAATGGCTGGCTTAGTCACCTGGTGAAAGAGAAACTCCACAAATTCCCCAAATGTCAGGTGATCCAGCGCTCTCATAACCCACCAGTCACGGGGCTCATCAAGGGCGTAGTTGAAAAGGTCCTTGAGAGCAGCGTCGTTGAACCCCAGACCCTCAGCAGCGCTGCTGAATTCCAGGGCAAACCTTCTTAGATCAGCCCCCTCTTGGTGAAGGGAGCTCAAGGCCCTGAACTGGAGCATGCGCTGGTAGAGAGGGCTGGAGACAGTGGAGGCTGGTGGATGGGGTGAGCCCTTCTTCTGCTGAGTCCTCATTTAGGCTGAATCGTTCTGTCAGGGTTTGTTGAAGGGATGAGGCGAGGACTCAGATGCAGAGAAAATATGGGCTTTTAATGATAAAAATAAAACAAAAAAACAACAAGACAAAACAAAACTACCCCGAGGGGGAAAAACAGACTTGGCATGACTTGACAGGAGCAGGGAAACAAGAGGTACATTCGACGACGATTCAGCACTGGACTGCAAACACAAGGAGATTAAATAGGGAACAAACAAAGGAGGGTAACGAGGGAAGACAGGTGGGGCAAATTAACCAATAATCAGGAAACAAGGTGGGCGGGGTTAGACAATGGACACGAGCACATGGCACAAAGAAACACTTAACAAGACATGTGCTCACACCAAACATGACATGAACATGCAGCTAATGAGAACTCACCAGCTGCATGTTCACACAAAACATGACAACATGACAACATGACGTAGCACGTAGCCAGTGAAAAACACCAACCACGTGCTACACAACATAAGACAAAACATGAAAGCACACGGCCGATGTAAACATGAACCGTGTGCTACACAGAACACACAGACAGAAGAGCACACGCTCACATGACAAAACAAACACGCGGAGCATGAATGTCCGAATCCCAACACAAAACTGAAACCCAAACTAGACCGAAGTGCTGGGATCCGAACACCACGCCCGCACACAAAACACAAGGACAGAAGAGCACGCAGCTTGAGCATGCTCAAAGCTGCGCGCTCACACAAGACAAGACAAAATACAGGAGTGTCAGGGCTCTGTCACAAAACCATGAATAAACTAGACAGAAGTGACAGAACCCTGACACAAACGGATACTTTGACAATTTTCAATCTGGTTTCCGACCGCATCACAGCACAGAGACAGCGCTCATAAAGATTATAAATGATATTCGCCTCAATACAGATACAGGCAAAACATCAATTCTGGTACTACTGGACCTCAGTGCTGCATTCGACACTGTTGACCACAACATACTTCTTGACAGGCTAGAAAATTGGGTTGGGCTTTCTGGAATGGTCCTCAAATGGTTCAGGTCATACTTAGAAGGGAGAGGTTATTATGTGAGTATAGGTGACCATAAGTCTGAGTGGACATCCATGACATGCGGAGTCCCACAAGGGTCAATTCTTGCACCACTACTATTCAACCTGTATATGCTGCCACTCAGCCAAATAATGAAAAATAACAAAATGGCTTACCACAGCTATGCTGACGACACCCAGATCTACTTAGCCTTATCACCTAATGACTACAGCCCCATTGACTCTCTATGTAAATGCATTGATGAAGTTAACAGTTGGATGTGCCAAAACTTTCTTCAGTTAAACAAAGACAAAACTGAAATTACTACATTTGGAAACAAAGATGAAATTCTCAAGGTGAATGCATATCTTGAGGCTAAAGGCCTGAAATCAAAACATCAAGTCAGGAATCTTGGTGTGATTTTGGAGTCAGACCTGAGTTTCAATAGTCATGTCAAAGCAATATCTAAATCCGCTTACTATCATCTCAAAAACATATCAAGAATTAGATGCTTTGTTTCCAGGCAAGACTTAGAGAAACTCGTTCATGCTTTTATTACCAGTAGGGTGAACTATTGTAATGGTCTCCTCACCGGCCTTCCCAAAAAGACCATTAGACAGCTGCAGCTCATACAGAAAGCTGCTGCCAGGATCCTGAGCAGAACCAGAAAATATGACCATATCACACCAGTCCTCAGATCTTTACACTGGCTTCCAGTTACATTTAGGATAGATTTTAAAGTGATATTACTTGTATATAAATCACTAAATGACCTAGGACCTCAATACATTGCAGATATGCTGATTAAATACAAACCCAACAGATCACTCAGATCATCAGGATCAAGTCAATTAGAAATACCAAGGGTTCACTCAAAGCAAGGAGAGTCTGCTTTTAGCTATTATGCCAGCCGTAGCTGGAACCAGCTTCCTGAACAGATCAGATGTGCTCCAACAGTAGCCACTTTCAAATCCAGACTCAAAACACATTTGTTCTGCAGTGCATTTACAGAATGAGCACTGTGCCACTGTACGTGCTTTGTCCGAACTGCTTGCATTTTAATTTATATGCTTAAATTTAACCCTGTTTTTATTTTTATTTTTAATTATACTCTTTATTTTTATCTTTCAATGTTTTCTTTATTTTTTATTTCTTTTAATTCCTATTATAACTGTAATATTTTTATTTCATTTCTGTGTAAAGCACTTTGAATTGCCACTGTGTATGAAATGTGCTATACAAATAAACTTGCCTTGCCTTGCCTTGCCTTGCCTTGCCTAATGTTACGCCTGATCGGTGTAGAGGAAAGTGTTCACCGGTCATAGTTTATTCAGGATTCTTTGATGAATTGAAAGCTCATAAGAACAGTTTTTATCTGAAATCTTTTTTTTACTACATTCAAAAGTTTTGGGTCAGTAAAAACTTTTTATTTATTTATTTTTTGGGAAAGAACTGAATAGATTTATTCAGCAAGGATGCATTAAATTGATCAAAAGTGACATTTATAATGTTACAAAAGATTGTTTAAAGGTCCTGTTCTTTGTGATCCCATTTTTCAAACTTTAGTTAGTGTGTAATGTTGCTGTTAGAGCATTTATAATACCTGCAAAATTATAAAGCTCAAAGTTCAATGCCAAGCGAGATGTTTTATTTAACAGAAGTTCCCTTTCAAAGCCTACAGCGAGCGGCCGGTTTGTTCTACATCCTGGTACTTCCTGCTTTAATGACGTCAGTAGAGCAGTTTGTCGACTAACCTCCGCCCACAAGAACGCGCGAAAAAGGGGGCGTGGTCTTGTTGCTCCCGCGTGGAGTAGAGGAAGTGTTGCGTTCGGTTGCGTTCGTATAGTTTGTTTGTTGCCATGTCGTCGAGACGCTGTTATTTTCATCCCGGAGTCAAATCACCTTTGTTTGGCTTTCCCAGGGACGCTGTACTTAGAGATCATTGAGCGCATGCATCCCCGTTATGGTGAGAGGCGCGACCTTTCCGGTAACGTGCGCTCTGCGTGCGCTAAGCTGCTGTCGAATCACAACACGGGAACCGCTGGCACAATCAGAACTCGTTACGTATTTCTGAAGGAGGGACTTCATAGAACAGGGAAATCTTTCAAGCCGTTTTGAGGACAGTGAAAACAGCAGTATACAGATAAGTAAATTGTGTGAAAAATACTGTGTTTTTTTACATGCGAAACATGAACACATGTTATATTGCACACTGTAAACACAATCAAAGCTTCAAAAAAACACGAAAACGGGACCTTTAAAATAAATGCTGTTTTTTAACTTTCTTTTCATCACAGAATCCTGAAATAAACTATAATAATCATAAATGTGTTGATCATCAGATCCTCATATGAGAATGATTAGTGAAGGGTCATGTGACACTGAAGACTGGAGTAATGATGATAAACTCAGCTTTGATCACAGGAATAAATCACACTTTACTATATATTCACATAGAGAACAGCTGATCTACACTGGAGTGTGTGTGTGTGTGTGTGTGTGTGTGTGTGTGTGTGTGTGTGTGTGTGTGTGTGTGTGTGTGTGTGTGTGTGTGTGTGTGTGTGTGTGTGTGTGTGTGAACAGCTGATCTACACTGGAGTGTGTGTGAGTGTGTGTGTGTGAGAGATAACAGCTGATTTACACTGGAGTGTGTGTGTGTGTGTGTGTGTGTGTGTGTGTGTGTGTGTGTGTGTGTGTGTGTGTGTGTGTGTGTGTGTGTGTGTGTGTGTGTGTGTGTGTGAACAGCTGATCTACACTGGAGGAATATTTCACTGTTTTACTGGAGTTATGATCAGATTCATGAGCACAAGAGACTCAAAGACTGTCATAGATGTATGACAATGTATTAAAACACACAAGCCCAGAGAAGGGAGGCACACAGTTGTGTTATATAGAACAAAACATCATGATATTGTCCCATATTAATAACCAAACTGAATCATAAACATCATCAGGACGAACACACACTCTCGGTCAGATGCTAACACGCTACTTACTGAAAATAAGAATTAATGTCCATCGTTTCTTCTTGTTGAACACAGAAAGTCCGTGGGGGAATGTTTACGGTTAAACGAGACTCATTTAAAACACGTTAATAACAATATTAATCGCTAATATTTCCGTTAACTAGCCCCGCTCTGCTAACTGTATCACTGCAACAACGACATGTTTTCAAATGTACAGCTTAGCCAATCATTAGCCTTCATGTGGCTCAACAGCCAATCAGAGTCCGACACAACAACGCGTCACGTTTACTCGGTGGCTCCGCCCTCTCTATGGCTCTGGGTGGCGCTGGGCGGAGCTTACATGAATATTCATGAGTTTCCTGTTTGGCGTTAAAGACACTCTTAAAATATGAACACGTGCTCTCCGGATCATCACAGAAACTGTTTTGAGATTTCCAGCTTCACATGAAAGAGCAGGACAGACCTCACAGCCGACAGTAAATACATCAATAAATAAATAAAGAGAGACTCAGTGATTGTGAGAGAATTCATTCTGCTGATATCATCACATTCATGATTATTCATACTGTCATCAGTTCACATCAATCATTCATAAACCACTTCTTGATTAAATCAATCAGTCCTTTATTACATCACATGATCAGTTTACAATATACATATTAAAGCAATCTGATAATATATCAATATTATTACAGCCTTATTACAGATTCAGAGCAGTGTGTGTGTGTGGGTGTGAGAGAGAGAGAGAGAGAGAGTGTGTGTGTGTGTGTGTGTGTGTGTGTGTGAGAGTGTGTGTGTGTGTGTGTGTGTGTGTGTGTGTGTGTGTGTGTGTGTGTGTGTGTGTGTGTGTGTGTGTGTGAGAGTGAGTGAGAGTGTGTGTGTGTGTGTGTGTGTGTGTGTGTGTCTCAGATCTAGATTCATAACTTATAACTTCAAAATAATCGAGGAAAAAAATAAAACTGTAATTATGTGAGATTTGATGACTGTGTGTGCATGTGGACGTTAGAAAGAGGATTTACAAGTGTCTGTCTGTGTGTGTGTGTGTGTGTGTGTGTGTGTGTGTGTTTAATCTGACACAGAGACACTGAAGAATCATCATAAACCCTAAATCCTGCACAGAGGGGTTCAGTGAATGTGGTGTTGAGTGTGTGTAAGTGTGTGAGTGTGTGTGTGTCAGAGACGCTGTAGAAGGACAGAGTGCCGGCCGACACGTCCACACA
This sequence comes from Gobio gobio, assembly GCF_949357685.1. NCBI lineage: Eukaryota > Metazoa > Chordata > Actinopteri > Cypriniformes > Gobionidae > Gobio > Gobio gobio. The sequence goes on along the minus strand of NC_137105.1, from coordinate 54,006,897 downwards.
CACTCCTGCTCTCTGAGAGGATGAACTGATGTCAGGGATATCAGTGCAGTTCTTATTGTGACAGACAGAGAAACTGTCATCATAGCAGAGCAGACTCCAGGATTTGTCATTGAGTCCAAACACACAGTCTTCACTCTCTCCTTTCCTGCTGATTCCTTTATATGTCACTGATATATCAGCCCATCCGCTCCACTCAGCCTCCCAGTAACAGCGTCCAGTCAGACTCTCTCCACACACAACCTGATGAACATCATCAAATCTCTCTGGATGATCAGGATACGGCTGATCCTCTCTCACACACTTCACCTTCCTGTTCCCCTCAGACAGAACGAGACGAGTGTGTGCTGTGTGTGTGTGTGTGTGTGTGTGTGTGTGTGTGTGTGTGTGTGTGTGTGTGTGTGAGTGTGTGTGTGTGTGTGTGTGTGTGTGTGAGTGTGTGCTGTGTTTGGATCCAGTGTGAGATCACAGGCCCCTGAACACAAGAAGAGAGAAACATCTAGAACAACAGTCACTAGACGAGTGTGTGTGTGTGTGTGTGTGTGTGTGTGTGTGTGTGTGTGTGTGTGTGTGTGTGTGTGTGTGTGTGTGTGAGTGTGTGTGTGTGTGTGTGTGTGTGTGTGTGTGTGTGTCTGTGAGTGTGTGAGTGTGAGTGTGTCTGTGTGTGTGTGTGTGTGTGTGTGTGTGTGGGCATGCTTTTGTGAAATATCAGGACACAAATGTGTATAATGACATGGGTATTACAAAAAGAGGGTGAAATATGAGGACGTTCCCCATGTCCTCACTTTTCAAAATGCTTATAAATCAAAGAATGAGGTTTTTTTTCACAGAAAGTGAACTGCACAGTCTCCTGTGAGGGTTAGGTTTAGGGGCAGGGGCAGTGTGTGTGTGTGTGTGTGTGTGTGTGTGTGTGTGTGTGTGTGTGTGTGTGTGTGTGTGTGTGTGTGTGTGTGTGTGTGTGTGTGTGTGTGTGTGTGTGTGTGTGAACGACATGGCGACAAACGCAACCGAACCGAACCGAACGCAACACTTTCTCTTCTCCACGAGGGAGCAACAAGACCACGCCCCCTTTTCGCGTACTCTTGTGGGCGGAGGTTAGTCGACAAACTGTTCTACTGACGTCATTAAAGCAGGAAGTACAGGGATGTAGAACAAACCGGCCGTTCGCTGTAGGCTTTGAGAGGGAACTTCTGTCAAATAAAATATCTCGCTTGGCATTGAACTTTGAGCTTTATAATTTTGCAGGTATTATTTATGCTCTAACAGCAACATTACACACTAACTAAAGTTTGAAAAATGGGATCACGAAGAACAGGACCTTTAAAGAGTTATGACTATAGTTATTATTATAAACTGGAGGCTTCTCTATAGTTTAGAGCATTAGTTGAGATATTCAAATATTAACACACTTTATAACAATATTCATTAGTTATAAACGTTCAAACGAGTCCTCATAACATTTTAAAGCCACGATGTACAGAACATCACACAAAGATATAGAAGAAAATGTAGAAAAACATTTTGGATAAATAAACCTAAAATAATAAATGAATAACAGCAGAAAGGACAAACTGCAGATCTGCAAATTAAATCGGCCTGTGCTAGCACACTCTCAGTAGCTCAACACTGATGCTCTGAAAAACTATCAAATAACAATTTACAGAATTAAATTAGAACAGAATATACCTTTCTAATAAATACAAATGAAAAACGCAATAAGTCGTGTGTGTATAAACCGGTGTGTGTAATCAGATTAGCCGCTTTCACACAGCAATCCCGGGAAATTAGCAACAGCGTTCTGACTTTTTACCGGTAAGAGACCGTTCACACATCAGCACCAAAATACGGTAAATTCTTTAAACGCTGCGCCGCTCTTCATTCGCCCGCATGAGAAGAAGTGCTTTAGTTTCACTATCTGTTCAATTTGACAACATATGACGTCTTGTGAAAGGCATAAGGAATGATCAAACAGAACGCGTGTTTGCTCTTAAAAACACAAGACGGGTATAATAGTATCAATCTGCAGAGCCGCAGCGCTGATGAATGGAGAAGAAGGCTGGGTCTCGATTGTTGAAGCTGCGAGACGTGGCTCAACGGTCAAAGATGATCATTTACTGTGGTGAAACAGAGAAGGATACAAATGCAAGTAAAAGATGGTTTAATGACGAAGATGAATGTAACACAGGTCGGTGGCACAAACACTCAGAACTGGAGATGACGCAGGGACTTCAGTGGGCAACCCGGTGAAGGTGCGTGGTGATCGGCGTGCTCAGGAACCAGGAACAATAAACAATCCAGACAGCGTGAAAGACACACGAAGCGGGTCCACGAAGAACGAGATCCACACACGAGGAGATGAGAGCAGACACGGGAACCAGGACACGACACGACACCGGGGAAGCCACAACGATCTGATAACATGAGATGGGAATTACTGAACATATAAAGGAAACGGGGATTGAACACAGCTGGCGACAATAACGAACACAATGAGTAACCACACCCACACACAGACACACACACACATAACAGAAATGAGACAGCTGATTCATGAACCGTGACAGTACCCCCTCCCCTAGGAACGCCACCTGGCGTTCTCAGACAACCTTACCTGTCGATTGTAATCATCGATAAGGGAGTGATCCAAGATGTCTCTAGCAGGAACCCAACTTCTCTCCTCCGGACCGTAACCCTCCCAGTCCACCAAGTACTGAAATCCGCGTCCTCTCCGTCTCGAGTCCAGAATACGACGTACCGAATAAGTATGTTCCCCATCTACGAGTCGCGGCGGGGGGGGGTTGGACCGGGGCTGGCGGATTAATGTGAGAATAAAACACGGGCTTGACTTTAGACACATGAAAGGCGGGGTGAATTCTCCTGTACGCTGGAGGGAGTTTGAGTCGGACTGTCACCGGACTAATAATCTTGGTGACAGGAAACGGGCCGATAAATTTGGGAGCTAACTTGTTAGAAACGGAACGGAGAGGAATATTTCTGGTAGAAAGCCACACTTTTTGACCCACGACGTATACGGGAGGCTTTGACCGGTGGCGATCGGCCTTGGCCTACATGCGCCCCCCCGCTTGGAGTAGAGTCTCACGGGCTATAGTCCAAGTGCGGCGACACCTCTGGACGAAAGCGTGAGCAGAGGGGACCGCGACTTCGGATTCCAGACTCGGAAAAATTGGTGGCTGGTACCCTAAACTACACTTAAACGGAGAGAGGCCCGTAGATGACACTGGTAACGAGTTATGGGCGTACTCCACCATAGAAAGTTGTTGGCTCCAGGACGAAGGATTCTTGGCTACCAAACATCGCAACATTCTCTCAAGATCCTGGTTGGCTCGCTCAGACTGACCATTGGTCTGGGGATGATAACCCGAAGACAGACTAACCATGGCCCCCAATAATTTCCAGAACTCCTGCCAAAACTTGGACACAAATTGGGAACCCCTGTCAGAGACCACGTCTGTCTGGAGGCCATTTAACCGAAAGACATGATCAATGACCGCGACCGCTGTCTCCTTGGCTGAAGGTAATTTGGGCAAGGGGATGAAATGTGCCGCCTACGAAAACCGGTCCACTACGGTTAAAACAACCGTCATGCCCTTGGAGGGCGGGAGGGCGGTGACAAAATCTAGCGCGATGTGGGACCAGGGTCTCGAAGGGACAGACAGCGGTTGAAGTAACCCATCCGGAGGTCGATTAGATGTCTTACCAGTGGCACATACAGAACAAGCCAAAACAAAATCATGAATGTCGCGAGCCATTAACGGCCACCAGAATCGTTGCTTAACTAAATAACTGGTGCGAGTCACTCCCGGATGACAAGCCACGTTGGAGCAATGACCCCACCGAATAACGTCGGACCGTAACCCCTCCGGAACAAACAAACGATTCGGTGGACAACCGGGCGGAGGCGTTACCCCTTCTAAAGCCGTCTTGACCTTCGACTCGACCTCCCATTCGAGTGTGGAGATAACTACTTTCTCAGGTAAAATGCACTCGGGAGTCACCGGGCGTTCGGATGGATCAAAAATACGAGATAAAGAGTCAGGTTTGATGTTTTTGGAACCCGGGCGGTACGAGAGAACAAAGTCAAAACGTCCGAAAAAAAGTGCCCACCGAGCCTGCCTGGAGTTGAGTCTTTTAGCAGATCTAATATATTCAAGGTTCTTGTGATCGGTCCAAACGATAAAGGGTACCCCAGAGCCCTCTAACCAATGACGCCACTCCTCCAACGCTAACTTGACTGCCAACAACTCTCTGTTACCAATGTCATAATTGCGTTCAGCAGGCGATAGTCGATGAGAAAAAAACGCGCAGGGATGCATCTTGTCGTCTGAGGAAGCGCGTTGTGAAAGCACTGCTCCTACTCCCACCTCTGACGCGTCGACCTCCACCACGAACTGACGTGTGGAATCAGGGGTGACAAGGATGGGAGCCGAAACGAAGCGACCTTTGAGGTTGGCGAACACTGCCTCGGCAGTGTTCGACCACCTGAACGTCGTTCGGGGGGAGGTCAAGGCAGTCAGAGGCGCGACTAGTTGGCTGAAATTGCGAATGAAACGCCGGTAAAAATTGGCAAACCCCAGAAACCGCTGTAGGGCCTTACGGGAATCAGGACTTGGCCAATCTACCACAGCCTTAACCTTGTCAGGATCCATGCGCACTCCCTCAGAAGAGATGATGTACCCTAGGAAAGGAACAGACTGTGCATGAAACGTGCATTTCTCCGCCTTGACAAAAAGCCCATTCTCTAACAGTCTCTGGAGCACTCGTCTGACGTGTTGAACGTGTTCCTGGAGAGACGAAGAAAAAATCAATATGTCATCCAGGTAAACATATATGAACTGATCGACCATGTCTCTCAACACGTCATTAACGAGAGCTTGGAAAACCGCTGGGGAGTTGGAAAGCCCAAAAGGCATAACCAAATATTCAAAGTGCCCCCTAGGGGTACTAAAAGCGGTTTTCCATTCATCCCCCTTCCTGATGCGAACCAAATGATATGCATTACGTAAGTCCAGTTTCGTGAAAATGGATGCTCCCTGCAACCTCTCGAAAGCTGAAGACATCAATGGCAAAGGATAAGAATTCTTTACCGTGATGTTGTTCAGCTCTCGGTAATCAATACAAGGTCGCAGAGAGCCATCCTTCTTCCCAACGAAAAAGAACCCCGCCCCCGCAGGAGAAGAGGAAGGCTGGATGAACCCAGAGGCTAGAGAATCAGAAATATATTTCTCCATGGCCTCCCTCTCGGGAACAGAAAGAGAGTAAAGTTTGCCCTTAGGCGGAGATTTACCTGGCAGTAGATCTATCGCACAGTCATAGGAACGATGCGGAGGAAGAGAAGCAGCGCGAGACTTACTGAACACTTCCTTCAGGTCGAGGTACTCCGCGGGCACGTTAGACAAATCTGCTGCCTCACTCTGAAACACAGAACCAGACACAGACGAACAAGCAGACAACAAACATGACTCATGACAACGGTTACTCCAAGCAGAAATGGAATGATTGTGCCAGTCGATACGGGGGTTGTGTTGAGTGAGCCACGGGTGCCCTAAAACCACTGGTGCTAGTGGTGAGTCCATGAGTAAAAAGGAAATGATTTCCGTGTGGTTGCCAGAAGTAATGAGTGTGAGAGGTTCAGTAGAGTGGGAGATTCTAGGAAGTTCTTGTCCATTGAGTGCGTTGACGGAAATCTTGTGAGTGAGAGAAGTGATGGGAATCTGGAGTCTGAGTGCAAGTCCAAAGTCCATAAAATTACCCTCAGCTCCCGAATCCAGCAGTGCTTGAGTGCGGTGCATGGAGGCTGCCCACTTCAGTCTTACCGGGAGGAGGGTTGATGATGGTGATGAGGTCTTCTCGGTGGAGATCCCACCCGATAGTAGCCTCATACTTACTACCGGGCTTGCTCTTTTACCGGACAGGAAAAGAGAAAGTGGCCAGGCCTGCCACAGTAGAGACAGAGTCCTTGGGATCTCCGCCTCTCCCTCTCCTCCCGGGAAAGCCGAGCTCTCCCCACCTGCATGGATTCAAGATTCAAGATTCAAGATTCAAGATTCAAGAGTTTTATTTGTCACATACACAGTTATATACACAATATACAACTGGCAGTGAAATGTAAACAGGTCCGCTCCGTGGACAGTGCAAATAACAGTTACAAGAAATTAAAATAGAAATAGAATAAAATTAGAATAAAAAGTATTAACATAAGTAGAATTATAAATAAATCAAGTAAAAGATAAAAATAGGAAATAAGATAAAAATAAAAATATAACCCAGATGAACCCAGATCATGGGTTCATGATCTGAGGCTGGGCTGACCGCGCTCCCACCGCTGGCCCGTGGATTCTCAGTGTGGTACTGGAGTCGACTCTGCTGTACATGAGCGGTCACACGATTTAGACGGGCATCAACCCTCAGCGCCAGCTCCACCAGGCCATCCAGGGTTTTGGGAAGGTCCAGGATGTAAATCTCCTTTTGAACGCGGTCAGCCAACCCATGCAGGAACATGTCCCACTGCGCCTCCTCGTTCCAATGGCACTCTGCGGCCAGGGTGCGGAACTGGATGGAGTAATCCGACACCGAGCCATTACCTTGACGTAGATCAGCGAGTAATCTGGCCGCCTCCTTACCCGCTACCACTCGATCAAAAACTCTTCTCATCTCCGTGGAGAGTGCCAGGAACGAGGCGCAGCAGACGTCTTGGTTCTCCCACACCGCCGTTCCCCAGAGAGCCGCCCTCCCAGACAGAAGTGTCAACACGAACGCCACTTTAGACTGTTCCGTGCAAAAGGTCCGTGGCTGCAACGCAAAGTGCATTGAACATGCTGTGAGAAAAGCCCTACAATACTCGGGCTCACCTGAATATTTCTCAGGCGTGGGCAGACGAGGTTCCGGCTGATTCTCTTGTAGAGGCGGGGAGGGCTGAGTGGGCTTTGTGGGCGGCGCAGTGGGAACATGAAGAAGTTGTAGCTGTTGGGTGAGCTCGGACACCTGCGTCACGAGTGCTTGAACCGCCAGACCTGTGTTAGCGATTTCCACTCCTTGTTGATCCATTCTTGTGACGCTATGCGTGAGGAAGTCACTCAAAGTGATCTCACTTGCTGCATCCATAATTGGTCAGATCGTTCTGTGGTGAAACAGAGACGGATACAAATGCAAGTAAAAGATGGTTTAATGACGAAGATGAATGTAACACAGGTCGGTGACACAAACACTCAGAACTGGAGATGACGCAGGGACTTCAGTGGGCAACCCGGTGAAGGTGCGTGGTGATCGGCATGCTCAGGAACCAGGAACAATAAACAATCCAGACAGCGTGAAAGACACAAGAAGCGGGTCCACGAAGAACGAGATCCACACACGAGGAGATGAGAGCAGACACGGGAACCAGGACATGACACGACACCGGGGAAGCCACAACGATCTGACAACATGAGATGGGAATTACTGAACATATAAAGGAAACGGGGATTGAACACAGCTGGCGACAATAACGAACACAATGAGTAACCACACCCACACACAGACACACACACACATAACAGAAATGAGACAGCTGATTCATGAACCGTGACACGTAGTTCTTCTGCTTTTACTCTCACATATTTGAATCCCTGCTCTGCTTCTCTCATTCTGCAATAAAGACTTGTTATTTTGACTTACCTTTTTCTGCTCTCTTCTGATTGTGACAATATTGATATTGCTGTGCTGATATTATTCTCAGTCCAGTATAATCAGACTGATGCTGTGCTGATATTGATATTGCTGTGCTGATATTATTCTCAGTCATGAAGATGGCTGTACACCTCCATCGGATCGCTGTAGAAATTGGCCTGGACAGAGAGAGGCAGGTGTGTGTTCATCTCACAGAGCCAGATCCTGCCTTCAGAAGAGTGTGTGTGAGAGAGCAAGAGTGCACCTACACATCTGACGCAGTGAGCGACGTATCGCGGGTCGTTGTGGTACCGCTCATCTTGAAGGAAGGTCTGAACGATGCGCTCCAGCACCACAGACAAACCCTTCCTCTCCTCCACTGACAGCTTGCTCTCCAGAAACTGAACAAACCTGCCACACACCAGCCATGAGTGACAGACAGAGAGGGGATCATTTCATCACAGCTATAATAAAGACATTAAAGATGTTCTTACTTATCCCAGGGGTCTAATGGGTCATCTCCAGCATAGCTGCGCACGCTCAGCTCAAACGCCCTGCAGTGATGAAGAGATCATCAGTGTTATTCACTTCACCGGTCATAATGTTACGCCTGATCGGTGTAAGGCAAGGCAAGGCAAGGCAAGGCAAGTTTATTTGTATAGCACATTTCATACACAGTGGCAATTCAAAGTGCTTTACACAGAAATGAAATAAAAATATTACAGTTATAATAGGAATTAAAAGAAATAAAAAATAAAGAAAATATTGAAAGATAAAAATAAAGAGTATAATTAAAAATAAAAATAAAAACAGGGTTAAATTTAAGCATATAAATTAAAATGCAAGCAGTTCGGACAAAGCACGTACAGTGGCACAGTGCTCATTCAGTAAATGCACAGCTGAACAGATGTGTTTTGAGTCTGGATTTGAAAGTGGCTACTGTTGGAGCCCATCTGATCTGTTCAGGAAGCTGGTTCCAGCTACGGCTGGCATAATAGCTAAAAGCAGACTCTCCTGGCTTTGAGTGAACCCTTGGTATTTCTAATTGACTTGATCCTGATGATCTGAGTGATCTGTTGGGTTTGTATTTAATCAGCATATCTGCAATGTATTGAGGTCCTAGGTCATTGAGTGATTTATATACAAGTAATATCACTTTAAAATCGATCCTAAATGTAACTGGAAGCCAGTGTAAAGATCTGAGGACTGGTGTGATATGGTCATATTTTCTGGTTCTGCTCAGGATCCTGGCAGCAGCTTTCTGTATGAGCTGCAGCTGTCTAATGGTCTTTTTGGGAAGGCCGGTGAGGAGACCATTACAATAGTCCACCCTGCTGGTAATAAAAGCATGAACGAGTTTCTCTAAGTCTTGCCTGGAAACAAAGCATCTAATTCTTGATATATTTTTGAGATGATAGTAAGCGGATTTAGTTATTGCTTTGACATGACTATTGAAACTCAGGTCTGACTCCAAAATCACACCAAGATTCCTGACTTGCTTTTTTGATTTCAGGCCTTTAGCCTCAAGATATGCATTCACCTTGAGAATTTCATATTTGTTTCCAAATGTAGTAATTTCAGTTTTGTCTTTGTTTAACTGAAGAAAGTTTTGGCACATCCAACTGTTAACTTCATCAATGCATTTACACAGAGAGTCAATGGGGCTGTAGTCATTAGGTGATAGGGCTAAGTAGATCTGGGTGTCGTCAGCATAGCTGTGGTAAGCCATTTTGTTATTTTTCATTATTTGCCTGAGTGGCAGCATATACAGGTTGAATAGTAGTGGTGCAAGAATTGACCCTTGTGGGACTCCGCATGTCATGGATGTCCACTCAGACTTATGGTCACCTATACTCACATAATAACCTCTCCCTTCTAAGTATGACCTGAACCATTTGAGGACCATTCCAGAAAGCCCAACCCAATTTTCTAGCCTGTCAAGAAGTATTTTGTGGTCAACAGTGTCGAATGCAGCACTGAGGTCCAGTAGTACCAAAATTGATGTTTTGCCTGTATCTGTATTGAGGCGAATATTATTTATAATCTTTATGAGCGCTGTCTCTGTGCTGTGATGCGGTCGGAAACCAGATTGAAATTGTCAAAGTATCCGTTTGAGTTCAAGAATTTGTTCAGCTGACTGAAAACAACTTTTTCAATGATCTTGCCTATGAAGGGGAGATTTGAGATTGGTCTGTAGTTGCTCAATATGGAGTTATCCAGATTTCTCTTTTTCAGGAGAGGCTTAACTACTGCGGTTTTTAGGGAGTTTGGAAAAGTCCCAGAAAGAAGTGAGGCGTTTACCACTTCTAGGAGATCTGCTTCTAAACAGTTAAACACACTTTTGAAAAAAGAAGTGGGGAGTGTGTCAAGGGCGCAGGTTGATGTTTTAAGGTGCTGTACTGTTTCTTCTAAAATTTTACCATCAATTGCTTCGAAATCAGTCATAGTAACTTTCTGAGGCTGTGGTCTGATCTGATTCACCCCAGAGAAACTCAAGGATGTGCTGATCGCATTTCTGATATTAATGATTTTCTCGGAGAAGAAGGAAGCAAACTCACTACATTTGCTGTCTGAGAGCATTTCACTGGGAATGTGACTCGGGGGGTTTGTTAGTCTCTCTACAGTAGCAAAAAGAGTGCGTGTGTTGTTTATGTTTCTGTTTATAATATTTGAAAAGAAGGTCTGTCTAGCTTTGCCTAGTTCCACATTGAAAGCACGAAGACTGTCTTTATAGATCTTATAATGGACTACAAGTTTTGTCTTTCGCCACATGCGTTCCGATTTCCTGCATTGTCTTTTCATTAATTGCACTGCTGTTGAGTGTGCAACAGGGTGCTTTTTGTTTGCCCCTCTTTTTCCTGGCTTTTACAGGAGCAATATCATCAATTACACCCTTAACTTTTGAGTTAAAAGAGTCAAGGAGAAAATCAACAGAGTCTGCAGATATGCTTGGTGTTAGAGATATAGCCTTCATAAACAGCACACTAGTGTTCTCATTTAAGCATCTCTTTTTGATAGAGACAGATCTAGTTTCAATGGCAGGAGAGATTGATATATCAAAGAAAATACAGAAATTATCAGACAGTGCTACATCCTTAATAACTATTGATGAAATATTTAGACCCCTACTGACAAGTAAATCTAGAGTGTGTCCACGATCATGTGTGGGTCCGTGAACATGTTGTGTCAAATCAAAAGTGTTAAGAACAGTCATGAGATCTTTTGTTGTACTGGATTCAGCATTGTCAATGTGAATGTTAAAATCCCCAGCAATAGCAAAACAGTCATACTCAGATGAGATTGCTGATAACAGCTCTGTAAAGTCATCAATAAAGGCCGGAGAATATTTCGGAGGCCTATAAATAATGATAAGCAGGATGCGTGGTGCACCTTTTAGCACAATGCCCAGATATTCTAGAGACAAATAGTCACCAAATGATACTTGCTTACATTGATAGACATCTTTGAATAGAGCTGCGACCCCCCCACCCCTTCTGACTGGTCTGCAGACACTCAAAAAAGTAAAGTTAGGAGGGGCTGTTTCATTGAGGACTGTTGCACTGCAGCTGTCTTCTAGCCACGTTTCATTTAGAAGCAAAAAATCTAGGTTATTTGTGGATATTAAGTCGTTGACTAGAAATGATTTGTTTTTAAGTGAACAGATGTTTCAAAGTGCTAACTTAACAGTATTAATTTAATTTTTCCCCCCCACAGTAATCTTAGTTTGACAAGTAACAGGCAGGAGATTAGATGGGTTTGCCATACGGCCTGAGAAAGCCTTGGATTTTCTATCACGTAACAGAACAGAAATAGAGAAAGAAGCAGGCACACTGGATTCACGCATGTTTTGTAAACATTTGATAAGATTGCTGTTGACGTTGCGAGGACCCAGTACATGTCACTGAGAGCTGGTATCAGTTGTTTTTGGTGCAGATGGAGGAGGGTGTGTGCCATGGCATTGTGACCGAAGAAATCTCACAGGAGGAGGGGCAGAGCGAGCTGGGCCTACAGTCTTTGGTGGTTGTGGGGCTTGACGCCTTTTGGTTGATATCTGGGGGCTCGCAGTGATCGAGTGTGATTGTCTGTTTCCAGTATAAACAAAATCCATTTTCTCTGTGAAGCTCAGAAGCGGGGATGCTGTAGAGCGGAGTAACATGTTTGGTGAGGGGGGCTGTTTCTCTGGTGTTTCCGGAAGCTGCAATATGTTATCGTCCGGTTGAAGGAGTGACATTTCTTCCAGCTTATTGCTTATATCACATATAAGTTGTAAAAGTTCACCAGTCTCACCCCTGAAGGTCCCCATTTTTACCAGTGCCTCCACAGACTCCACAGTATGGGCTGAGATGTCACCGTCACAGTGCATCTGTGGTGAGCTCTGAGGGTGGGGCTCAGCTGGGAGTGTGTCCATGAGAAGTGGTTGTTGTGGCTGCGTGGTGTTATCATTGTCCTTGTGGGGTGTATCAACCGCATGTCCATTCAGATGCTGAAATGAAGTTCTGTGATCGTACTTTACTGGTGTGTGTGTGCCATCCAGGTTGAGTGGGTTAGCACACACAGCTGAAGGATGATGAAGGGAAAAATAAATATTGTCCTTTAGCACTCTTGCACCGAGTTTGTTTGGGTGGAGGCCATTTGATGTAAACAGTTGTCTCTGACTCCAGAAGAGATTAAAGTTGTCGATAAAGTTCACTCCCTTCATGTTGCAGGTTTTTTGCAGCCATGTATTAAGCCCAAGTAGCCGTGAGAACCTATTTGTTCCTCTTGCTGGAAGTGGTCCACTGATGAACGGCTGAACTTTCAGTTTTCTAAGTGTTTCAAAAAGTTCATTGAAATCCCTCTTTAGGAGTTCTGACTCCTCTTTCTGAATATCGTTCTTTCCCACATGAATGATGAGTCGATTTGCAGTCTTATGTTTCATCAGAATGTTCTTAAGTTCCCTGTTTACATCAGAAACTGTTGCTTGTGGAAGGCAGCATGTAGTTGTATCCCTGCTGCTAATGTTTCTGATTGTTGAGTCGCCCACTATCAGAGTCCTGGGCTCGGCTGCGCTCTGAGCTGAGGGCCGCTGTCTGCTTGACCTTGAGCGCCTGTTAGCAGTGTTAGCTGCGGGCTGATTCAATCTGTGTTCGGTCATATTCATCACGTTTGGGGATTCCTCACCCACATTCATTAGCACTTCAAATCTGTTTTCAAGATGTATATTTGGTGGTAGAAAACTAGTGTTTGCAATCCTTGTGTCTGGGGTAGAGCATGCTACTGCGGCAATATGTGATGCTCGTGACAATCTGATGTCTCGAGTGCCTTTGGGTCTTGCTCCCTGTTTGTGCCATCGATTAGTGTGTTGATCAGTTACTTGTTTCTCTACCTGTTGAGTAGCACTACATTTATGGGACTCACCGGCAGTGTGCAGAGGGCGATCATGATGAAGCTCTGCTGTGTGATTCGTCTGGATGGATGGTTCCGCAAATAACTTTGTTTCAAGAACTGCAATCCTTTGTAAAAGTCTGTGGCAGTTTGTGCAGCAAGTAGATTCTAGAAGAGGCATTTTCTTATCCTTTTGAATGTAGGCAGCTGTGTTTTCCCTTCTCCGGAATGTAAGCTGGAGGTAGTGGGAGGCTGGTCGGTTGAAATATTCCGCTTTTTGTTTAGGAATTCAGTCACCAGAGTTTCTAATTTTATCATTGGAGTCAAGCTTTGTCGTTTGAGCACTGTGCTGATTTGCTGAAGTTGTAAAATATAGAAGCGATAGAGCAAAGCGCGGAGCAGTAAGCAAGAGCGTCCGAACAGTAGCGAAGCAGGAAGCAGGAAGCACTAGACCTAAATGCACTTTGTTTTTATGAGAGAACATTTAATTTTAAAACCTTTCTGTAGGCCTGTACATTATTATTTAATGTACAAATGAGTGGGGTCAAGTTAAACATTTTAGCTTGAACTTTATTTTGTACTGTGCATTGTTGCAATGTGCTATAAATATTGGCAAAATTTGTAATTGATTTATTCTTTGAAACTTTAATATTAATTTATGCAATTGCAATGCCTTGATTTTAGTAAAGTTAGTACACAGTCATAGCCATAAATGCAATGGTACTAATAATTGGCATAATTTCCTTCGGTGTTTCGGTTTTCGGCCTTGGGTTCTTCTTTTTCGGTTTCGGCCAAGAATTTTCATTTCGGTGCATCCCTAATTTTAATTGCTAATATTTCCGTTAACTAGCCCCGCTCTGCTAACTGTATCACTGTAACAACGACATGTTTTGAAATGTATCGCTTAGCCAATCATTAGCCTTCATGTGGCTCAACAGCCAATCAGAGTCCGACACAATAATGCGTCACGTTTACTCTGTGGCTCCGCCCTCTCTATGGCTCTGGCTGGCGCTGGGCGGAGCTTACATGAATATTCATGAGTTTCCCGTTTGGCGTTAAAGACACTCTGAAAATGACACTGATGCTCTCCGGATCATCACAGAAACTGTTTTGAGATTTCCAGCTTCACATGAAAGAGCAGGACAGACCTCACAGCCGACAGTAAATACATAAATAAATAAATAAAGAGAGACTCAGTGATTCTGAGAGAATTCATTCTGCTGATCTCATCACATTCATGATTATTCATACTGTCATCAGTTCACATCAATCATTCATAAACCACTTCATGATTAAATCAATCAGTCCTTTATTACATCTCATGATCAGTTTACAATATACATATTAAAGCAATCTGATAATATATCAATATTATTACAACCTTATTAGAGATTCAGAGCAGTGTGTGTGTGTGTGTGTGTGTGTGTGTGAGAGAGAGAGTGAGAGTGTGTGTGTGTGTGAGAGAGTGAGTGAGTGTGTGAGAGTGTGTGTGAGTGTGTCTGATCTAGATTCATAACTTCAACATAATAATGAAAAACACAAATTAATAAAACGAATTATGTGAGATTTGATGAGTGTGTGTGTATGTGGACGTTAGAAAGAGAATTTACAAGTGTGTGTGTTTAATCTGACACAGAGACACTGAAGAATAAACCCAAAATCCAGCACAGAGGGTTTCAGTGAATGTGGTGTTGAATGTGTATAAGTGTGTGAGTGTGTGTGTGTCAGAGACGCTGTAGAAGGACAGAGTGCCGGCCGACACGTCCACACACACTCCTGCTCTCTTAGAGGATGAACTGATGTCAGGGATATCAGTCCTGTTATTATTGTGCCAGACAGAGAATCTGTTACCAGAGCAGAACAGACTCCAGGATTTGTCATTGGCTCCAAACAAACAGTCTTTACTCTCTCCTTTCCTGCTGATTCCTTTATATGTCACTGATATATCAGCATCTCCGCTCCATTCAGCCTCCCAGTAACAGCGTTCAGTCAGACTCTCTCCACACAGAACCTGAGGATATCCATCAAATCTCTCTGGATGATCAGGATACGGCTGATGCTCTCTCGCACGCTTCATCTTCCTGTTCCCCTCAGACAGAATGAGACGAGTGTGTGCTGTGTTTGGATCCAGTGTGAGATCACAGGCCCCTGAACACAAGAAGAGAGAAACATCTAGAACAACAGTCACTAGACGAGTGTGTGTGTGTGTGTGTGTGTGAGTGTGTTTGGATCCAGTGTGAGATCACAGGCCCCTGAACACAAGAAGAGAGAAACATCTAGAACAACAGTCACTAGACGAGTGTGTGTGTGTGTGTGTGTGTGAGAGAGAGAGAGTGTGGGCATGTTTTTGTGAAATATCAGGACACAAGTGTGTATAATGACATTGGTATGAAGAAAAAACGGTTTGTACGGAATAAAAACCGTTACGCCTATGGAATGTCCTCACATTTTACAAAAACAAACATGTGTGAATGTGTGTGTGTGTGTTTGGATCCAGTGTGAGATCACAGGCGCCTGAACACAAGAAGAAAGAAACATCTAGAACAACAGACACTAGACGAGTGTGTGTGTGTGTGTGTGTGTGTGTGTGTGTGTGTGTGTGTGTGTGTGTGTGTGTGTGTGTGTGTGTGTGTGTGTGTGTGTGTGTGTGGGAATGTTTCACTGTAAATGTTAGAACATTAGGGTTAGGTCAGCCTAGGTCCAAGGTGGGATGAATTGTATGTCCTTAGGGTTGGGTTTATTAATGCTATTAAAACACATACAAAACCCAAATAAACAGTAAATACAAAAACACTTTTCACATTTTATATTTTATTTATTTAAAGACTTGTATTTTTTTAATTTGAAAGATTGTTGTAGCGCCTCAGTTCAAGCGGCATCTCTTCCTCTTCACTACGAGTTACAGCAGCAAATAAACATGAATGAACATCAGAAGACACAGAACAACTGACTGACATCAATCCTGTGTCATGTGATCATCCATCAGTGTTTCAACCGCAGAAAGACGTCAAGCTTTAGAACAATATGTCACGCAACATTACATTTACCTCCGGAAAGCCATTCAATGACAATAAACTCGACAGTTAACTAGAAAAATAACTCTAGAGAGTTCACTAGATTGTATATTCATTATATCTCTACTCTTATTAAAGAGTTATGACTATAGTTATTATTATAAAACTGGAGGCATTCTATAGTTTAGAGCATTAGTTGAGATATTCAAATATTAACACACTTTATAACAATATTCATTAGTTATAAACATTCAAACGAGTCCTCATAACATTTTAAAGCCACTATGTACAGAACATCACACAAAGATATAGAAGAAAATGTAGAAAAACATTTTAGATAAATAAATCTACAAAAATAACAAATGAATAACTGCAAAAAGGCCAAACTGCAGATCTGCAAATTAAATCGGCCTGTGCTAGCATACTCTCAGTAGCGCAACACCAATGCTCCGAAAAACTATCAAATATTAATTTACAGAATTAAATTAGAAGAGAATATACCTTTCTAATAAATAGAAATTAAACAACTAAAAACGAAATAAGTTGTATGTGTATAAACCAGTGTGTGTAATCAGATTAGCCGCTTTCACACAGCAATCCCGGGAAATTAGCAACGGCCGTTCTGACTTTTTACCGGTAAGAGACCGTTCACACATCAGCACTAAAATACGGTACATTTTTTAAACACTGCGCCGCACTTCATTCGCCCGCATGAGAAGAAGAGCTTTAGTTTCACTATCTGTTCAATTTGATAACATATGACGTTTTGTGAAAGGCATAAGGAATGATCAAACAGAACGTGTGTTTGCTCTTAAAAACACAAGACGGGTATAATAGTATCAAACTGCAGAGCCGCAGCGCTGATGAATGGAGAAGAAGGCTGGGTCTCGAGTGTTGAAGCTGCGAGACGTGGCTCAACGGTCAAAGATCATTTACCAGTAAAGACTGTGTGTGAAAGGGGCTATTGAGCACCCCATACAGCCAAAATGGCATGTTCTTCGTTTCATAACACCTCTGCGAAGATTCAACTGAGAGATTGGTAGTGGAATCAGGCTCTTCCTATCGAATCTTCAACTATTTGGGTCACCCCTACATGTAATATGTTGATTAATCTCATATTTGATGCGTTGGGTTTGGTTTACTCAGTTTCCCAGTGTTCATTCTTCAGCTTCAGCTCAAACGCAATGCCACACATTATGATTGGGTTATTAGAAACAATCTCATTCCTCTTAGATGTAGATTAATGATGCATTATTGATAACTAGCAGTGGAAATAAAACTGCCCATAACTAGTAGCTCTGTCAGAACTTTATATTAATGAATGAATCCTAATGACTTCTTCAAAAGAGAAGATGCTCTCTTCATGATCCACACATAAGAACTCACAGGAGTTCATGAACCTTCCCTGAGAAGCAAGTGATGTTTATACACCACGGTCTGATGTGTGACATATTCATAAATCACCATCACCAGTTAAAGGAAATATTCTGTGTGAGCCTTTACTCCAAAAAGAAGTTTGAATACTCCATTGAGCCTTGGTTTATTCAGAATAATTGTTATATTTTCTTGTTTTCTTGTGGCTTATATGAGTCGAGTTCAGTCTGAAGTAGCCAAACTAAAGATATCTCATGCTCATCTTCTAATAACAGTGAAGTGATAACTTGAGGCAGTGTGTTCACTTTACAGGTGGAGCATTCGCCCTCTCTGCTCCTCTCTGAGTGAATGAGCTGAGACCATCAGCTGAACACACATCTCTCTCACAAGCACTTAAAGGGTGAGTACACACACACACACACACATTACAGCTCTGTCATTATTCACTCGCCCTCATGTCGTTTCAAACCCGTAATACCTTCGTTCATCTTCAGAGCACAAATGAAGATCTTCTTGATGAAATCTGAGAGCTCTCTGTCCCTCCATTGACAGCGACACAACTTGTTTAGGTAGCAGATTTAGTCGCACAAGCGGCTCGTGAAGGAACACAGACTGAATGACACTTTCATTTAAGCAGAATATCTCAAATGGAGATCGCTGAACTCCAGCTTACTTGTGTTTTGGTATTTTCAGATCATCCACAGTGTAGAGAGAGCACATGGACATGGTTGTCAGATTCCAAATATGAAGTAAAACACTGGTCAGAAAATGTGTCCTCTTCAGAGAAAAGCTCTGCTTGAGAGATTTACAATCTTGACATCTGGCAACCGCAAGCATGAAAGCTCGTAGAAGCTTCTTAAAAACACTGTAATATATTTGTCCTATATTTATTCAACAAAAACAAAGAGTTTTTATTTTGTAACTACATTTTAGTCTCGTCTTTTTTCATCAGTGATATTTCATGTTGATATAGTCACAGTTGTCATTTAATGATGTTGGTTTCGTCTCGTCATTGTCTCGTCTTAGTCATGAAAAAAAGTCATTAGTCATTAACGAAACTAACCCTAGTTTAATCAGTCTTCTGAAGAGGCATGTTACTTTATATGAAGAACAAAGAGTGCTTTAAATATGGTAAACAGAAGCTCAAATATGCTCACATGACACGGCAGAACAAACATCATTGGTTCTTGCCCATCATGCAGGCACATTTGAGTTTCTGTTTACCATATTCTTGGTTGGACCTGGACAGTCACTGGAGGCACAGAAATATGTTTCATTAAAAATATATTAATTTATGTTTTAAAGATGAACAAAAGTATTATGGGTTTGCAATGACATGATGAGTAAATGAGGACAGAATTGTATTTTGTGTGTGAACTATCCCACAACATTAATAAACACACACAGAATATTCCTTTGCATTTCACCTCTGCTCTCGATTCCTAGTCTAGCTTTCTAATAAACGCATACTGGACAGAGCAGTGCCAAGGCTGGGTCTGCCTCCTCCAAAGGCAGCGCTTGCAGGTTCACCACCTGATCTCTAAATGGGGTGGTAGGAACCTTGGGCACATATCGTCAAACGAAAATGCCTGCAGGTCCCCTACCCTTTTGATGGAGGCCAAAGCGGTCTTCATAGACAGGAACTTAAGATCTACTGAGCGCAAAGGCTCAAAGGGAGCCCTCTGCAGAGCATCTAAGACTACTGCGAGTTCCCAAGAGGGTACGAGGGGAGAGCGAGTAGGATGTAGTCTCTTGGCTCCCCTCAGGAACCTGATGACCAGGTCGTGCTTGCTTACCTGTTTGTTCTCAACAAGGTCCTGGTAGGCTGATATAGCGGCCACATAAACCTTGAGGGTGGAAGGAGATAGACTTCATTCCAACCCTTCTTGGAGAAACGAGAGCACTGACCCGATCGGGCATTTCCAGGGGTCTTCTTGGTGGGAAGAACACCAGGTGACGAAGAGGTTCCACTTCAACGCATAGGCATGCCGTGTAGACTCTGCCCTAGCGGAAGTGATGGTAGCCACTATCGGAGGTAGATCAGGACGCGGGTGCCAGAGGGTGCCCCGTCTCTGAGAAAGGAGGTCCTTCCTCAGAGGAATTGGCCTGGGAGGGGCTGTCGGCAGGGCGAACCGTACTGCCAGCATTACGAGGCAATTAACATGCAGGAGGCGCTGGGGTCCTGTCCAGGAGCCCGCGGCAGCATGTCCATTGCACATGGCACCCCAGCCCGTGGTGGAGGCATCTGTTGACACAACAACATGCCTGGAAACTCGTTCTAAGGGCACACCTGCCCGTAGAAAGCTGAGGTTTGACCACGGGGTGAGAGTCTCTGAGACGCATGACAGGGGCATTGGGCCCCACCATGGTGTAACGGACTCCCCGGAGTGGGGAGGAGCCTGTGCGAACTGAACCGCGTAGCCGAGCCTGATGGTCTTCGCGACCCAGCAGGACAGTCCCAGAAGCTGTAGCCAGGCTCCCAGGAACTGAACAGCGGGGTCACTCGAACCACAGACGTACCCCGGGGGGGGGGCAGCGAGGCAGCATGACCAGACGTGGGAGGTGTAGCGTCCCGGCGTGGGGGCACAGTCAGCAGCTGCGTCCTGTCAGAGGAGACCAGGGAAGGACGTGCGTTCCACTGGGGTCTGCTCTGAGAGGAGGCTGGCGAGAGAGAGGGAAAAGAGCGGCGCGGACCGGGAGTGGCACAGTCACCGGTCTCTGGGGGCTCAGAGATCGGGACATGAGTTCTTTCCTGGCGCTGCTAGCCCGGGGACCAGCAGCGGAAGGATTTTCCCCCGGCCCTCCACCGGGGGAAGGAGAGGCCCTGCTACCATCGCCTGGAAAGAACTGGAACCCATCTCTGAGTTGTCCACATCCAGTCTGGCGTTTAGGCAGGCTGCAGAGCGGACTGTGCGTCATCCTGCAACCACCTCCACGGCGCGGCCCAGGTGAAGGCAGGCCCTCGGCGGCGAGCAGGCTGAGGCGACTGAGCCGCCATCTGGTTGCAGCAGCTGGCCGCCGGGGCAGTACGTGTTACAGCCTCAGTCTGCTTCTGGGCGGCCGAGAACTGTTGGGCGCAGTCCTCAGCCGTGCCGCTGAAGAGGCCAGCCTGGGATATGGGCGAGTTGAGGAGGCGGGCTCGCTCAACCTCCCCCACATCATCAGGTAAGGCCAGGTGTCTCTACCGGACCACAGCTGTGGACTTCGCCCGACTCAGGGAGCGTGTGGTCACCTTCATCGCCTGGAGGGCGGGGTCGTGGCGGCACGCAGTTCATTGAAGAGCCCTGGGTCGGCTCAACCCTCGTGCATGAGCAAGGGGGCGGCGGCCTGCCCCGTAGCTCTGCAGGACCACGCCACCGAAGTAGACGAGCACACAGGCTTTGGAAGGGCGCTTAGGATAGCCACGTCGAAGCACTCCGTGGACACCGTTGTGCACAACAGAGTGTTCACCAGTGAGGGGGGACCCAAACTACCCTTGGCCGCGGCCCCATCGAGGGCAGAGAAGGCGGAGGAGGCCACCAAACGGTCACAGGAAGCCACGGGGACTTCCAGGACGGAGTGAGCTCCTCATGCACCCCGGGAACGAAGAGGCATTTGGGGCGGGGCCCGACAGCTGTCAGGTGCCGCCCCCAAAAACTACTCGCCCAACCGCGAGCGCTCGTGACAGGGCGGAGTTCCACACCAGCCCGAGGCTCGCAGCTGCCCGAGATAACATGGCTGTCAACTCTAGGTCGGAACAGGCAGTGCTGACACACCCGAAGGCGGAGCACAGCCAAATCGTCATCCCCAAAGGACTCTAGCCCACCTTGAGATGTGGCGATCGACATCTCGTTGCTATCTGGAGTGTGAACGAAATGAGTGGGGCGTCAACAGACGGTCCTGCCGCTTCAGTCCAAGCACTCGCGGGTAGCGGTGCTTGATCGCACCCGGAAGTGCACGGGCAAACCGTCTTGAAAAAGATGTGCCACGCGCAAGCTCTTTTTGTGAGAGGAAAGCTCTGCAGAGTGCCGAAGCACCCAGGGAAAACACACACAGCTGTTGCAGATCAGTGCACAGATCAGCAGGCAGGCAATATGAGATCGCAGGAACGCGCCGTCACACCAACACCCTGGAGACCTAATGCGATGTTGCCAGCATACTTCCTTATATACCCACACGATGGTGTGGAGTTACGCATGCAAATTCTGCATGCCCATGACATTGGCACTGCCATTGGGCGTTTTTTAAGATCTCAAAGATGATTGGCTTCTAAGCGAAACCCCCATTCGTCAGTCACTGACGTTACTCGGAGTGATTGAACGAAAGGGAACACATCAAATCTGTTCCACCATCTGAAGCAGTTTCACCCGATAGATTATTCTGAGAGTCAGAAGATGAAGATTATGTTTTTCAGCAAATCTGAGCACTTTTCATATTCTTTAAAACACTTTTGTTTTACTTTGAGGCTTTTATATAGTTCATATTGATATCGGAATTATATTGTATCGACCGAAATTAAGAAATATATTGTGATATAAATTTTGTCCATAAAGTCCAGCCCAACCTGGTGTCAATAAAAGCTTTTCTTTGACTAACAAGGAAGTTTTCAGCTTCGGAACTTACAGGATATTCTTATATCACAATTAACTTTTTTATATCAAAGGCTCAGGGGAAAGTTGATTTCTCAATTCGTCCCCCCTTTAACCCTTGTGTTATGTTGAGGGTCAATTTGACCCGTTTTGATTATTAAGTTGTCAGAAATATCAGTTAACCTATGTTTTTTTTCTTTAAATTTTGTGACTTTTTCTCATTTAGGGTCATGAACATGCAAGCAAAGTTTCAACACGCTGATGTGTTTTGACATATACACACAAAAGTACTGTTACGTTTGTAATGTTCACGGGTCAATTTGACCCGCATATTTGAATGTTCTAAGGCAATTGTAGAGACCCAAAATAATAACATTTCTTGGTTATATTTTGTTATTTTAGTTTTTTACTAACCTATGAAGCTAAAAAAAATTGCTTTTCCCCGTTTTTTTCAATACAGAAATATTTTTGTATGCCACAAATGGTAAAAATGAGGTATAATTTCTTTTATCAATCTATCTGAAATACTATCTAACCTACATTGTTTTTTCTTGAAATTGTGTGACCTTTTCTCATTTAGGGTCATTAACATGCATGCAAAGTTTCAACATGCTGATGATGCGTTGTGAAATGTGCATATCAAAATTTTATACACTCTTGCTTTATGTGGGTCAATTTGACCCATATAGGACAGCTATTCAAAAGCAACTGTACAGACACAAAATACAAAACACAAAACACTTTGTTGTATCTCAGAGCTCTTCAACTCTAGTCCTGAAGTGCCAGTGTCTTGCTGATATTAACAACTTCATGAAGCAGTGTTTTGAAATTGGCCATCACTGTATAAGTCGTAAAAGTAAAGTTTAAAACGAGTTATAGAAGTTTATGAACATGTAAAATATATAACATATATATTTTTTTATATTTTATATAAAATATACATTTTTATAAAACATGTTCAGCTCTAAAACTTCAAGAAAATACAAGCTAAATATCTGAACATATTCTGTGGCAAATTTTAGGTTGATATCTAAAAATGCATATAAAAAACTTCACATCACAAATGACGAATCTATCGCTATTTATCTACTGCTCTGTCATCTCTTTTGAAAATCAGTCACCAAATATGAAAATTAGAGTTTGAAAGCTTTAAAATGCTATATAGTTGGTCAAGATTACTTTAGGTTTAGACTAGACATTATTGTTCTAAATGTATAAAGGCAAGTGTACCAAGGGCCAATCTTAAGAGTAGTGGTTAAAAGTATTTTTATAAATCGTAAATTCAGATATTTATTCTTTGTAATGTGTGAAAAGTATTGATATTAAAAGTTAATTATTTGTACCTGATTGTATGTGTTTTTTCATAGTGTGATTTTTGGCGAATTGTATTGAATCCAATAAGGGTCAATTTGACCCGGACCATAACGAGTGTAATCAGAAATCGAACAGTGCACGAGGGTTAAAGACACAACGTGCCCGGGGCATATAAAGAGCGCAAAATGCTCACTGCCAATAGAAAACTATTTAAAAAAGGTGCAATTACATGATTCTTAACTGTGTGGAGACGTTACTGTAACTTTTAAACAACATTCAATTAATAACAAGAAAACCGGACATTTAAAAATTGTAGAAATATTTAAAATCAAAGTTCCCACAACGTTTCTGAAACTGGGCTCATTTTGTTAGCTGAGCTCGATTGTGGGGACATTTGGTGGTAAAACCAGAGATCATTGTGGGGACCAGCCAGCGGTCCAAATGAGAAAAATTTATTAATTATGCTTATTTGGAGAAAAAAATGGAGAAAGTTTTCTGAAAACAATAGAAGTATATGGCAAGTCCCCACGAAGATACAAAAATCCAACATGTGTGTGTGTGTGTGTGTTTGAGCACATTTGTGTGCTTGTGTGTGTTTGTAGACATACACTTTCGTGGTCCTGCTGTGATCCTTATCTCCCCTCCATGATCAAGACTATAAACACACAAACACCCATTAATGTAGATATGCATCATGCACACACATGTTCACTATGACAGTATTAGTGTTTGACACACTTGAGTATCTGTAGTGAGCAGTTCGGATCCTCCCGTTTGTCAGAGAGCAGTTTGACTCCTGAATCTCCGGGGTGATTGTAGCTCAGATCCAGCTCTCTCAGGTGTGAGGGGTTTGAACTCAGAGCTGAAGACACAAAACCACAGCCTTCCTCTGTCACCATACAGCCAGACAACCTACAGATGGATCAATACAGCCTCGTCATCTATCTAGTTCTCTTTATATGTCACACCAAAGACATTTTCATATTTTTCTAAATATCACATTAAAACACATTTTTAAACATCAGCAATAATGCTACTAAATCAAATATATCAGTAGTAATTCAATAAACACACTTCAAAAATGTAATACATGCAGTCCTCCAGAAATTCACATTTAAATTTCTGTGAATGGTGAAGTTTCTCTCTGTTTCACTGTGATGCTTTGATTCATTTACTGTGCTTGTGCAAATGTGTGAGTGTGTGTGCGTGAATGTGTGTGTGAGTGTGTGCGTATATGTGTGTGTGAGTGTATGTGTGTGTGTGTGTGTGTGTGTGTGTGTGAGTGTGTGTGCGAGCGTGAATGTGTGTGTGAGTGTATGTATGTGTGTATTAGAGGCATGGCCGGACTCACCATTGGTCCGACTGCGAGCTTCGAGGACATAATCAAAATGTATCATTGTTTCACATAGAAGGACACACATATTGAATTGCGTCTGCTCACATTTATTTGTGATCACATGGCTACAGTAAACAGCTCCATTAAGGCTGTTAGCCCAAAAGAGCTCACATTTAGAAAGATATTGATTTTGAATTATAAGCCTCGTGTATTTACAGTGAATGATCATTTCTATAAATGTTTCTGTTTTTCTGCAATCCGAAGAGTTTTGAGCGCTCTCTCCCATCTCACTATAGTGGGGCAGAAATGTCATCAAACTGATAAAAAAATATCCATTCAATGAGTTCCTGTTTTTCATATTTATAACATAAGCCTATGATATGAGTTATCACACAATCAAGAGTGCTCTTTTTCTGAACATTGACGCGTTAAAATTATTTAACGCAATTAATGCAGCATCTGCTTGTTCTGTCATTAAAGCCACAACAAGACAAAGAGAATGTGCTGTCTGTGAATGTACCGTCTGTGGCTCTGTTTACACTACTGTGTTTTCGCTTTAAAATGCATAACTTTTGCTACGGTTACACCTGTCGTCTACACTACTCTGGTGTTTTCGAACTTTGAAACAGAGACTTTCACACCGTTTTAAATCGAAAACGCACTAGTGAAAATGGGGCCTATGTGACACACACACGATGCACATAAAAGACACGCACCAGTATCGTGTGCACACACAGCAAGCTAGAATCGAGTTCCTTTTCTTGCTTGAACAAACAATAACACACAATTATGCCAAAATGTCAGTTTTGTCGAGTATCCTCATAAGAGCAGTCTTAAATGAGTTAAAGGGCCCTATCTTGCACCCAGCGCAATTGACTTTGTACACCGACGCATGTGTCATTCCTATTTTGCACCCGCGCAAAGCGCGCTTTTCCTTCCACAGAAGCACGTCGCTAAACTAGTGAATGAACTTGCGCCACCTGGGCGGTTCAGCGCAAAAAAGGAGGCGTGTTCCGGCGCAAACAATCCCTGGTGCTATTTTGCTGTTCCATTAAACAATTGCGCCACTGACCAGAAAAAACCTAGTCTAAAGTCAGTGGCGCGTTGCGCGTTGTTCATTATGCTATTTTAAGGGTGCATGCTTGACCATAATGTATAACGTGCACAACGCGCATACACTTTGCTCATGTAATCTACACAGATGCAACAGTTATTTTTGCAAATCATAAATTGTTACACTAAAAAAATATTAACACATGAGATGACGGAAATCATTGTGGTGTGCCACGAAGATGTGAAAAAATAGGCATAAATCTAGCTTACAAATGATTCAGGCTAATTGTAATAATTAAGGATAAGACCTGTTTGCCCAATAGTGGCAAGACATATATGTATATAAGGACATCTGACAAATTGGTTTGTCCGTCAAGAACCAGGAAAAAAAATCGACTGAAAAACTGAAAAAACTGAAAGACTGAAAAAAAAAAAGACTGTGAAATCACCTTTACCATAATGTACAACATTACAACTTCACTTCTCTGTCTTTCACTGCTCTTACAAGAACATCAGTCTCCTCGGCTGTGAACCGTTCCTGGCGTGCGCCTGGTAAATACGCCATAATAATAGCAATCCATAATGGAACTTGCGCACCTGCTTTTAAAGGGAATGTTGGATGACGCTCTGATTGGTTTATTCACGTTACGCCCAAACCACACCTATGAATAATGAAGCTACTTCAGACCAACCCATTTTAGATTTGCGCCGGGCGCAAGAGCCATTTATCCCGCCGGGAAAATAGCAACAGCGCCGAGACCCGCCCACAAAGTTACTTGCGCTTCGCGCTTTGACACTTGCGTTTCAGATCGTTAAAATAGGGCCCAAAGTCTTCAATGAACGTAAAGAGTTGTGAGAAAATGGGATGTGTGTCAAATCCGCCACTAAATCTGTCTGTCATTAATATTAGTCAAAGAACAAAGGTAACAAAGAAAATTGTAGCTTTAATAAGGATTAATCTTTATTTAATTTATAATTATGCAGTGCAGTCTCTTTGATAACTTTATTCAATTTGTATATATTTATCTGTTAGACAGGTAGGAAGGGCACAGGTAGATATGACATTAATTATGGGTTCATGTGAAGATAAATGAAAAGTTGTTACATTTTTGAAGCCTAATGTTAAAATTGATAGCTTTCAATCACAGTGTAATGTTGAATAGCTATGACGTTTAAAAGTGAAACAAAAAATCTATTTCACAGAAACATCAGTAGCAGTATTAGTATCAGTGATACTGGCCTTCATAAAAATATGCCATTAAACAAGTATTTAAATATACTGCCTTTATGTTGCTTCTACATTAATTTGGAGATTACCTGAGAGATTATTACATGATAAAATATATTAAAATCTTTACCCCAAGTTTCACAGACGAGGCTTAATTTAGTCCCAGACTAAAACTCATGTTTGAGCTGTTTTAAATGAAAGCATATCTTAAATATGTCAGTGCCATAGTTTTGTCTCAAGACACACATCAGTAATGTTTTTATCTAAGGCACGTTTATAAAAGCTACTTGTCCTACATGCCCTAATTGAACTAATGCCTAATCCTGACTTAATCTAAACCCTGACTGTGAAACCAGGCCATGTTTTTAATTGTGATTAACCACAGAAAAATGTGTGATTGATTAATCAGTTTTTTTTTTATTGATTGACAGCATTAATTTATATATTTAAAGTTTAGAACTGAGTGGAATATGGAACTGAGTTGTAACAAATAACACAACCTTTAAAACAGTGTTTTGATGTATTATTATTTATATAAATTATTATATAAAATGCTCGATACATGATATGCTCCATCTTCTTATTCTACTTGAATTTATTAATTCAATTAAGAAAAATTGTCATACAAGATGCACACTTCTAATAAGGTCAGGAATGCTGTAAAGGTATAAATGCCTATCGAAATCTATTTAAGGGGCCAAATATTGTCCTTTAAAGGAAAAGTTAATTTCTGTCACTGCTGCGAACTAACCAATGCACAGAATATGAAGAACATGAAAATCTTTGGGAGTCAGCTCTCCATGACAGTACTAAACCAGACAAGACACCAGACCAAAAAACACATACTCAGTAAAATATCATACAATTATAGTTCATCAACAAAATCCAAGAAAATATTGAGGTATTATTTTTTTCAATATCGCACACCCCCAGTGTATGTGTGCTTAATAGGGGTGTGAATCGGCACTGGTCTGATGGCTCAATTCAATTATGATTATATGTCAAAAAGATTGACTGAAAGAGAGCAGAAAACACACATCAACAGTCAGATCATTTACAAACACATATCAACATTATGACCGGCTGACTGTAAATTATATTTTATATGTTCTTAAATACCTCAGTATCTGCAGCTGACAGTTTGGACTCTTCAGTCCATCAGATAGAAGCTTCACACCTGAATCCTGCAGGTCATTGTTACTCAGGTCAAGCTCTCTCAGGACACAGTTTGAGGATTGAAGAGCTGATGACAAACTCTCACAACACTGATCAGTGAGATTACAGCCAGCAAGACTAGAAAAGATTAAATAATATAACAATATAAATATATTAAAACAATAATGAAATAACAATAAAGGAATGTAAAGGAAGTTGACAGTTGTCTGTCCTCAGGAACCTGGAATAAAATATTTTTTAAAATTCTAGCCTGAATGAAAGATGAACTCCTGAGCATGAACATTCAATCATTTTATCATTCAAAATAAATTTCCGTCATTGTATCATTCATGTTCATTAATAAACCATATGTTCAACCAACAAAAGTATCTGTTTTTATTTATTGAAGGGTCATTGTAGCTGATGATTATAATAATAATAATAAACAGAGCAAAATAATAATGATTGTTTAATACCGTATACCGTGAAACAGTGATATTTTCTGAGACGATTATCATAACGTGAAAATCTCATACCGTTACAACCCTAATGATACTATGGAAGACAAATGGTTACAGTTTTTCTCAATCGATTTGGTACATTTGTCCAAACTCAGGTAACAGCTCTCAAAACAGTTAACACAGCAAACTAAACACACTCTTATGCTGGCGAAACCGTTAAGTATTCACTGCACAATGAAACACAGCATTTTATTCTAGTAATGCATTTATTAAAATTCAATATTAACATCAAAACTAAAAGTGTGTTCTCTGTTGATTTTTATAACAAATTCAGCTGAAGATACACAAAGAAATAAATTAATATACATGTTTTTCATTAAGTTCTTTAATGAGGAGTTCAGGTGTATAATTATATATATATATATATATATATATATATATATATATATATATATATATATATATATATATATATATATATATATATATATATATATATATATATATATATATATATATATATATATATATCATGCCTCTCAATTACATCAGGCCAGAGAATTTCATCAACATCACAGAAAATATTTTCAAGAGTCATGCATCGTGGGAAAAAAACGCCTTGAATGCTGTATCCATCCTTGACATGCTTGTGCCCCTATATCTCCACAGGCCTCTTCCATCGCTTGAAGAAGACTTACTTGGTTGTAAGGTTTGCAATCATGTACTTTCCATCTCCAAGAGGAGAAGAATTCCTCAATTGGATTCAGGAAAGGAGAATATGGTGGAAAAAACACCATCCTGAATTGTGGGTGATTCTCAAACCACTCTCGCACTAGTGCTGAATGGTGGAATTGGACATTGTCTCAAACAACAACAAAATTCCGCACCATTTGTTCCTGATCACCCTGCGGAAAGAGGATTTCATTGAGGAGGTTTAAAAAATGTAGGAGCCTTGCTGTGTTGTATGGTCCCAAGACAGCATTGTGTGCCACAACACCAGTTGTAGAAATTGCTGCACAGAGAGTGATGTTGCCTCCTCGTTGTCCAGGGATGGCCCATCACATTTCTCCCTCTTTTCCTTTTTTTTGAAGATTGAAGCCTGCTTCATCTATATACAGGTACTCATAATGAGTTGCACTGCTATCCAACTCCAAGATTCTAGAGTAAAAAGAACACAAGGTAAAATATAGTAAACTTGTGTTTTACAGTAATAGCATTGATTGCAGTCAATACTACTGTGAAATTGTTGCTGAAGTTTGAGTTCACACTTTGAAGCAGCAGAATACATAGACATGCCTAAATCTTTTCACATATAGTAGCATGGAATAGTTTATGGACACATACTTAAAATTCAGGAAAATATATATCTTTGAGTTGACAGTAAAATTGCAATAATTGGGTTGCACTTACTTGAACAAACTGGAATCGCAACTCCTTCACTCTAATGGAGTTCCTCTCAAAGGGCACTTTGTATACTTGCTTCATTCGGATAGCATTTCTTCTTAGAACATGGTCAATTGTGGAGAGACTGCATTGGTGGATATTGTGGAAAAGTTGATTGTCTGGTGTTATTCTTTGCTGAATTTCTTTGAGGCGGAGGGTGTTGTTCTGGACCACCATGTCAACGATGGCATGCTCTTGTTCAACTGAAAAAAGTCTTGTTTGTCCACCTGATTGTTCTCTAACTTCCTGCCTGTCCAAAAGGTTTGGACAGGCAAAAACATTTACTGTAGAGATCTAGACCTATGTCAAACAAGACTACATGGACTCTCATTGTAAAAGTAGAATGATATAGTTACTTACCGGTTTTCCCTCTTAAATGTACGGATAATTGAAACCACTGTGGATCTGTTTATATTGGGCTGAACTCTCTGGCCAGCTTCTCTCAGTGAGAGACCATGATTTATGACATGGTCTATAAGTGTGGCTCTGATTTCATTTGAAATACGCGTGTACCCTACCCTCATTCTACCTCTCCTCCCTCCTCTTACAACTTGGCCTCCTCTTCCTCCCTGTCCACCTCTTCTCATATTTTCTCTTTCCACTATACCATTGCCCTCCAATCTATCCATCTCTTCAATCTCTTCTCCTCTTCCTACATCCTCAGCTCTTCTTGCTCTTCCTCCTACATCTTCAGCTCTTCCTCCTACAACCCCAAATCAGAAAAAGTTGGGACAGTATGGAAAACGCAAAAAAAAAAGAAGTGATTTCTAAATTTACTTTGACTTGTATTTCATTGCAGACAATATGAACACAAAATATTTCATGTGTTGTCTGGTCAACTTCATGTCATTTGTAAATATGCATCCTTTCCTGTCATTCAGACCTGCAACACATTTGAAAAAAAGTTGGGACAGAAGCAATTTAGGGCTAGTAATGAGGTAAAATGGTTAAATAATGATGTGATTTGAAACAGGTGATGTCAACAGGTGATTGTAATTATGATTTGGTACAAAAGCAGCATCCAGGAAAGGTCTAATCCTTTAGGAGCAAAGATGGGCCGAGGATCGCCAGTTTGCCAACAAATACGTGAGAAAATTATTGAAATGTTTAAAAACAATGTTCCTCAAAGAAAGATAGGAAAAGATTTGGATATTTCACATTCAACAGTGCATAACATAATTAAAAGATTCAAGGAATCTGGAGGAATTTCAGTGCGTAAAGGACAAGGGCTCAAGCCTAAGCTGAACAACCGTGATCTCCGATCCCTCAGGCGGCACTGCATCAAGAATCGTCATTCATCTATAAGCGATATCACCACATGGGCTCAGGACTACTTTGGCAAACCTTTGTCAAGTACCACAATACGTAGTTACATCCACAAATGCCAGTTAAAACTGTACTGTGCGAAAAGGAAGCCCTATGTTAACAGTGTCCAGAAGCGCCGTCGACTTCTCTGGGCTCGGAGGCATCTGGGATGGACCATCACACAGTGGAAACGTGTACTGTGCTCAGATGAAGCAGTATTTCAGGTATTTTTTGGGAGGAATGGACGTTGTGTGCTCTGGACCAAAGAAGAAAAGGATCATCCAGACTGTTACCAGCAACAAGTCCAAAAGCCAGGTTCTGTCATGGTATGGGGTTGTGTCAGTGCCCTTGGCAAAGGTAACTTGCACTTCTGTGAAGGCACCATTATGCTGAAAAGTACATAGAGATTTTGGAGCATAATATGCTGCCTTCAAGAAGGCATCTTTTCCAGGGACATCCATGCATATTTCAGCAAGACAATGCAAAACCACATTCTGCACACATTACAAAGTCCTGGCTGCGGAGGAAGAGGGTACGGGTACTTGACTGGCCTGCCTGCAGTCCCGACCGGTCTCCAATAGAGAATGTGTGGCGCATTTTGAAGCGCAAAATGCGACAACGAAGACCCCATACTGTTGCCCACCTTAAGACTTGTTTGCAGGAAGAATGGGACAAAATTACACCTGAAACACTTCATCACTTGGTGTCTTCAGTCCCTAAATGTCTTTTAAATGTTGTGAAAAGGAATGGCAACATTACAAAGTGGTAAATGCTTTACTGTCCCAACTTTTTTTTAAATGTGTTGCAGGTCTGAATGATAGGAAAGGATGCATATTTACAAATGACATGAAGTTGACCAGACAAAACATGAAATATATTTTGTTCATATTGTCTGCAATGAAATACAAGTCAAAGTACATTTAGAAATCACTTCTTTTTTTTATTTGCGTTTTTTGCGGGACATACTGTCCCAACTTTTTCTGATTTGGGGTTGTAACAGAAACATCGGCTGAGGGCATGTTTAGACATGTCAGAGTGACAAAGTTATAAATAACTCAGTAACGATCTCAATAAACACCAAAATAAGACAAACAGGCTTACTTGTAGGTCAATGACTAACACCTTGGTAACTGCTGCAGCAAATAATATAATTAAACAGGAATAACTGTCCTTTCAGCGACGGCTAGCAGACCATTCAAGTTCAGCAGGCAACGGCAGATTATCGCACCAGACTCCTCAGCCCGAAAGTGAGATATGATGTCAAAATAAAAGCCCTCTCTTAAAGGAGCCTTTACAACAGCCGCCCCCAAAGATGAGAAGCATCTTTGTATTCAAGAAAGGCGACTCTATTCAGGAGGGTTAGGAACTCCAGGATCTTCTGAAGGCAAGGGTGGTAGGACAACCAGACGGGCAACTGGTCTAGTATAGATCTGACCCTTGATCTGCACATCTGCTGATCTGATATGGCCATCAGGACTCCGGTGTGTCTGAACGACTTTCCCTACAGGCCATAAACCTCGGGGCAACTGAGGGTCAACAATCGTGACGCAGGTATGCTCGCATAGGACAGGGGGTGAGGCTTGCCACTTGTGTCTGGTCTGTAAGTTGGGGAAGTAATCACGGATGAATCTGGACCAGAATCGATCTGCCAGGATCTGGGAATGTCTCCATCTTCTGCGACTTAGCATCTCAGATTCTGGGTAGATGACTTGAGGCAACGATCCATCAGGCCGCCCCATGAGGAGACAACTAGGGGTCACTGGGTCACTATCGGCCACGTCGGAGGATACATAACCCAGGGGTTTTGAGTTAAGGATAGCCTCGACTTCCAACAGAGTTGTCATCAGGACCTCTTGACAGATCTCACCTCCCTCTCCCAAACTCCACCAAAGTGAGGGGCTGATGGGGGATTAAAGCAGAAGTGGATCTTCTGGCGAGCAAGATGACGCTGCAAGTCAGGAGCTAAGGTAGCATACGCTTCACGCACCTCCCGCTCGCCTCCTCGGAAGTTGGTCCCTCGGTCTGACCATAACTGTGCTGGGGTGCCTCTCCTCGCGATGAACCTCCTAAGGGCCATGAGGAAGGAATCAATATCCAGGCTAGGGAGTAAGTCTAGGTGCACGGCCCTCGTGGTGAGACACTTAAAGAGAATACCCCAGCGCTTCTCCGTACGTCTTCCAATCTTGATTAGGAAAGGACCAAAGCAATCCATCCCACATGAATGGAAGGCAGGCTTGTAAAGCTGAAGGCGGGCAGAGGGTAAATCAGACATCTGAGGCACCGAAGGTTGGGATCTCCACCGACAACATTCCGGACAGGTATGCTGGAACCGCCGAACAGCTTCACGGCCTCGCAGGATCCAATAGCATCTCCTTATTTCAGCAAACAGCCGCTCTGATCCAGGATGATGCAGCTGGATGTCATGATGGCGAATGATCAGGCAAGTCAATGGATGCTTCGGGTCTAGGACTACAGGATGAAGAACGGAATCTGCGAGGTCAGCCACTCTCCTCAAACGACCACCAACTCTAATCAATCCACTAGAAGGATCCATCTCAGGGGCCATGGCAACTAGATGGCTACTAGGTTTAACTGACTTCCCTGATTCTAACAGGTGGTAATCTTCAGGGAAGGATTCCTGATGGACCTGCTTAAGGACATGGACTTCCGCTTGACTATAATCTGTGGCTGTTGGAACAATGTCAGGATCTGGGTCACCTTGAAGGTCTCAGGCAGTGACATCCAGCAGGTCTAACCAAGTGGGATAATTCCATCTATCCGGGTGGCTGCAGGTGCTAGGTGAGGCAATAACTCCACAGAAGGTAGACTTTCGCAACTCTGCTGGATCCTCACCAGGCTCAGGAGTAGGAAGGACTGGCCATTCTCGAGGGTCAAGAAGAAGGAAAGGGGGTCCCTGGGACCATCGGTTTGGGGTGGCAAGGTAGGAAAGAGATCTCCCTTTTGTGATATCATCGGCAGGGTTATCAGCAGATCTAACATAGCGCCAAGAGCACTGAGCGGTAAGCTCCTGAATCTCTGCAATCCTATTGCCAACGAAGACACGGTACCGACAGGATTCAGACTTCAACCACTGAAGAACCGTAGTAGAATCGGTGCACAGAACAGTAGACTGGATGGTCAAGGTCAACTTGTTAGCCAGCAACTTCGCAAGCTGTGCTGCAACTAAGCTCCCACAAAGCTCCAACCTAGGTATGGAATGCACTTTTTTAGGGGTAACACGGGAACGAGCGATAAGGAAGGACAGGTAGGTCTGGCCGGCTGGGTCAACGGTACGTAGGTAAGCTACGGCTCCGTAGGCTTGCTCAGAGGCATCTGAGAAAATATGGGCCTTGTGAGTGATTCCACCAATCCCAACCGTAGGGGGAACATAAGGGTGCGGAAGAGAGACACTAGGAAGGCAGCGAAGTTCTTCTTCCCATTGCATCCAGGAAAGGAGAATGTCAGGAGGTAGGTTAGGATCATCCCATTCTCTGTGTTTATTCCAAAGGTGCTTAACGATCACTTTCGCTCGGGTTGTGTAAGGAAGGAGCAATCCCAGTGGGTCGTACTGTGTAGCAAGGACTCTATAAATATTTTGCAAGGTAGGGGTCTCATAGATCACAGGCCGGTGCTTATCGGACAAGGTATCGGACTGCCAATTCCAACTCAAACCTAACGTGGACTCAGGGACGTCGGTTTTCTCCTGTTTCTCAGCCACAGCTCCACACTGGTAGCTCGAGCGTCGGGAGGCAGGTGACTCAATACAGCCGGTTCGTTACAGGCCCACTGCCGGATCTCGAATCAAGCTTTGGAAAGGATAGTACGCAAGCGATCAATCAGACTCTGGGCTGCATCGGCAGTAGGTAGGCTCTGGAGGCAATTATCAACATAGAAACACCTCTTCAAAGAGAAACGGATCTCCTCATCGGTCAAGGGGTGCTGACGGGTGTGGCACTGGAGTGCATAGATAGCACAACAAGGGCTGGAGGTGGTACCGAAGGGTAGAACTAACCACTCGAAGGTCCGAGGAGCCTCATCCATCTGCAGGTCTTGCCATAGGAAGCGAAGTAGAGGACGATCTTCAGGCAGGAGGCGAACCTGGTGGAACATCGCCTTAATATCTCCACTCACGGCTACAGGATGCTCTCGGAAACGAAGGAGGACACCTATCAACGAGGCTCCAAGGGTAGGTCCGGGCAATAGGTACTGGTTAAGGCTCTGACCCCTGTACTGATGGGAACAATTGAAGACGAGACGGGACTTCCCATTGTGGCTAACAAGGTGGTGAGGAATGTACCAACACTCAGGGCTATCAGGAACAGGATCAGGGACTACACGGACAGCTCTGGTCTCAAGGAGTTTTCGCATCTCTGTTCGGTAGGTCTCGGCTTTCTCAGGATCCTTCAGCAGACGCCGCTCCCCACTGCAGAGGGTAGGCAAGACTGAATCTCTCGGAGCATTCAACGAAGGCATGTCTCTACGACGAAGAAGGGGAGTGGCGAGGCGATGAACACCCTCCATCTCTTGGGTAATGGTCTTGAGGTCAAACAGCTGAAGGGCAGCCTGGTCCTGCTTGGAGCGAGTAACGTCAGTACACTCACGGGAAGGAATTGTATCCAACTGCCACAATCTCTGAATGTGGTGAAGGAGCTCATCTTGGACAGGAACCAAAGAGGTAAGCAGACACTGGCGAGGGGAAGAAGGACAACCCCTAGAAGGAACAGGACCCTGAAGTGTCCATTCCAAGTGGGTACAAACAGCAGGGTACTCCCTGGACAAGCGGGTACTCCAAGCGGGTACTCCCTGGCTGCCCCATCGAACAGGCTCAGTGGGGGTTATAAGGTGGGGCTGATCAGAACCAATAAGGAGCAATGGTTGGACATCTGTAAGGGTACGGATGGGAAGCCCTCTCAAGTGTCTGTAATTACGCCTTAACTGCTCAATGGGATAGGACTGGCGCGACAAGTTAAGGCGATTAGCTGTAAAGGCATGACTGATCTGATAACTGTTCTGTGGTCGGGAGATGGGAGATATCTGAAAGGATATGGAATGGCCTCGAATTACCTGAACATCGTCTCTGATGGTCCGTAACGGAAGATCTTCCGGAACACCCTGGATGCCCAGGGCTTCAGCGGCAGTGGAGAGCAGGATCGTTCGCTCTGATCCGTCATCCAGGAGGGCAAAGGTATCCAAGGTACGATCTTCAAAATGCAGATGCACTGGAACCACCTTAAGCATGACACGGCCACTGATGGAAGGCTTATCGCAGAAGAACCTATCCGAGGAGAAACTCGTAAGGCAACTCTTCACCATAGTAGTGGAATCCTCTGTAGCGGAAGGACCGTATATTTCACAAAGTGCTGACATAGTGTCCGTGAAAGGGGTAGGGGAATTCAAGTTAGCATCAGCTATCATCTTAGCTTCCCAGAGCTTAAGGTGATCTACTAAGATCTGGTACTTAAACAGCTCAGTGCCATCTGGGGGGAGCAGGTTCTCCAGGGCTATGCGAAGGCGAGCAAACTCACTAGGGTCTGGATGAGTAAACTTAGGGATCGTATGAGGGGGACCACGATACACAAACTCAGAGGAACGGACTACAGGGCGCACCCTAGGCTCTGCCTGAGGAAGGAAAGCTGGGAGACTAGGATAGGCAGGTGCTGACTGGTGGCGAACAGGCAAGGGCATGGCACTAGGTGTGAGCAACTCTCTAAGGTCCTGAGGAGTAGGAGGAGGAGGGAACTCACCAGCCTCTGGAACACCCAGCCCAAGAAGGACACGACCGAGTGGTAGGGAGCACAAAGGGATACTGCTGAGACTCTAGTACCACAGGCCGATAGGAAGTAGCTGCACCGGACAACTCAAGGTCACCTAACTGTCCCGCTAAGGCTGCGTCAGGCTCAGGCTCAGGCTAAGGCGACGGAGGAAGATCAGGAAAAGGACCAATATCGACTACAGGAGTGGACACACAGGGCTTGACTGGAGGATTAGACAACCGCGACACTGAGGGCTGCAGTGACGAAAGAGGTTGGCCTCTGGCTTGGCTAATGTCTGCTCGAAGGGACTGCGCTGCTATGACTAACTCTCGAACTTCTGCATGAACTGATCTCAACTCTCTAAGATCTGCTTGGAAGGCTGCACGCTCGTGGCGCAGGTGCTGTAGCTCGCTGAGGTGGGCCCAAGCCACTGAATCAGCCGTCGAAGGCGAGGAAGGGACTGGCTGAGGGCACACAGCAGGCTGAGTAACCTGACGTCTGGATGACAGGATCTGCGAGCCATCAGGACGGACATGGTCACCACTAGGGGTGTAACACATGGCTGAAGGGACCGGGACCAGGCTGGGACAGGTGTCTCCATGGTGCGGAAAACATCAGGCTCTGAGACAGGTCTGGACCAGGGAAACTGCACCTCATACTGCTCGAGGTAGGCTGGACGACGAGTAAGGTGCTTAGGACGGGCTCCGCCAACAATCTCCTCATCAGAGTCCATCATATCAGAAAGGAACACTCATCCGGCTCGAAGGACCATTTGTTAGGTACTTTTAACTGACAGGATCTGGTTAGTTATTAGATGAGTGAACCCCTCTGGGTGCCGGTCAGAGCACAGTTGGATAAGGATGAGGAGACAGGTAAGTAGTTTTTTAGGTGATGTATTTATAAAGGATAAGCTGCAGAAGTATCATTTACAGGCAGTAGAGGCAATAGTCTGAAATAAAAAATTCAATAAAGAATAATGAATAACTTTCTAGCTTGGCATATACAGGGAGTGCAGAATTATTAGGCACGTTGATTTTCTGATCATATTTTTTTTCCAGGCACATTTGACCAATTCCAAACCACAGTAATCCTAATAACTACTATTGATTTAGTATTTAATAATGTATAAGTGATATATAATTGTTCATGAAGGCTGGAAATGAAAATCACCTTATATTCAGGTGTGCAGAATTATTAGGCATGTTTTCTTTTACAGATAAATTGAGCCAAAAAAGAGATTTAACTCAGACTGAAAAGTCAAAAAGTATTAAATGCCCATGAGAAGGATGCAATACTAATGCAATACTAGACATTGCAGTTAAGGCATGACCATTGGACAGTGAAATGCTCGTTGGGTCAGCAGGATCTGACAAAAACAGGTGGTGAAGAAAAGACACCTGTTAACTCCAAAAGAATTAAGAATTAAGGTGATGAATTAAGGGTGAAACCATCAGGAACCCTTTAGTCTCCAGCGCCACCATTTTCCAGAGCTTAATGCTCAATTCCGATTTTTTGAAAAAATGCGATTTTTTTGCAAGGCCGTTCACATTTCCAATTAAATGCGACCTTTTGTGATCTCCTGTGTGAACGTGAAATGACCCAGAAGTGACCCGCATGCGCAGAAGAGTACTCAACGGTCAACAACGTCACTTGTTGTTTACGGAAGTAGCCAAATATGGGTGTCAGCATTGGAGTTCGTTTAGCTTTATTAAAGTTATTGGTTACACTTTATTTCGATAGTCCACTTTTAACATTCTACAAACTATAAGTAACTTTGCAACTACATGTCAACTAACTGTCATTAGAGTATTAGTTGACTGTCATTAGACTGGTAGGTTATGGTTAGGTGTTAGGGTTCGGGTTAGTAGAATAAGTTGAATTGTAGTTGGCAAGTTACTTATAGTCAGTAGAATGTCTGTTGGGGGACCAACAAAATAAAGTTTTAGTAAATATTAAGCAGACAGTCTACAAATACTCTAATGACAGTTAGTTGACATGTAGTTGCAAAGTTACTTATAGTTAGTAGAATGTCTAAAGTGGACTATCAACATAAAGTGTTACCAAGTTATTTTCGCAACGGAGCCAGCACCATTACAACCTTCTCATGTTAAGAAGAAAATTAAAAAAAGAGGAGGAGAGCAAGGTTTTTGGCCATGGCGTTTTGTGGAGCAGTGGTAGCAACGTCGGTACAGAGAAACGTGTGGGTGCGGAGTCGTAGTTGTCGCCATAGTTGTTTATCTTCTCATTCCCGCCTACTTCAACGTACAATGATGACGTTTGTCGCGTATCAACGACGTGCGGGTCGGATCCATGTGACCTGGCAGTTCAGACTGAAGACGCATTTCAAAAGATCGGATATGTATCGGATTTGGACCACATACCCAAGTGGCCTGGGTCGCATTTGAAAAGATCGGATCTGTGTCGTTCAGACTGTCATGAAAAGATCAGATACAGGTCGCATAAGGGCAAAAAAATCGGAATTGGGTTGTTTCAGCCTGCAGTGTGAACGCAGCCTTAGACATGGATTGAAATGTACACCTGATGATTCCATATCTGTGGAAGATGTGTTGGTTGCAGTCAGCGAACAGGTTGGTAGGATAAACATCAAGTCAGCTTCTAGAACAGTGTTACTCATTGCGTGGCTCACATGGCAGTACATAATATGGTGAAATGATCATGCAGTCAATAAATATAATTTTTCATAAAAACAAGCAGGGATATAACATAACCTATTAAAAACTCAAAGTGTCTGCTCTATTACAAATCATTTATATTTAAAAAAAATACCCAAAAACAGTGGCATTACAAGATGGAAATACAGACTAGAAAGTATATTTAAACTAGCTCTGCCCTTACGTCCATGACTCACTGTGGAGTTGTCCGTTTTGGCTGTTTTTCCAGCTTTTAACGGCGAATGTGCTCTTATAGATCAACACGTTCTCATGAAATGCATATCTTAGGGATGAAACGATTACCGGTTTCACGATAAACCACGATAAAATTTAGTGACGGTTAGTAATATCGTATAAAATTTAATTATCATTAAAACCGCGTGTGATTATCACGATTGTGAAAACTCGCGGTAAATCTTGTCCTGTCAGAGTCAGTCTGACGCAGGTGCATGTGCAGGCGCACCGCTGTTTTCTGAATGAGAATAAAAGGCAGAAAGCAGTGACAGCGCTCAGATTTGGTTCTTTTAGAGGCTGACCAATCCCCTGAGGCGTGTGGTCATATTTTGGCTTTTACAAAAGTCCTGAGGGAAACTTAATCGAAGATGGTCACCCTGTCTGCAGAACATGCCAGAAGAAAGTCACTGCAATAGGGGGAACACTACGAACGCAAGGCAAGTGGACTTTGACAAAACTACTTCTGGGAAATAATAACGTGAAGTGAACGAACAAATTCAGTCAAGACTAGGGTGACATTTAAGGGATAATAATCAGGGCTTGACATTAACAACCGCCATTTGCGGGTGTAACGTTATTTCGGCTGCACACAGTCACTCTGGCTGTTGAAGTCTTGAAGTCGTAGTCTTCTCAAAAGCCATCTGTTATAATCGCGTTGCGCATTATAACCACTTACACGTGTTTCTATTGAGTTTATGAATGCGATGTCGTCTCATAATCAGAGGCGTTCAGATTAGCGGAGTTATGTTCAGTGCGCGCACCGCTCTCACTCGCTGAAATCTACTCAATGCAGAGATAAACATGGGATGTACGCAGGTGAATTCACTTATCATACAGTGATTGACTGTTTTTGTTCTATTTCAGCAGCGAAAATGGTTTCAAACAAACACAGCAGAACCACAGCGCATCTGATATGACTGGCATAAAACTGGCGAATTTAGGGACCGTCTCTAAAGTTACATACAACATTGGTAACGTTATACATGTTTCAAACTTCAATAGCATTTGAAGAGAATGACAGTCATAAAACTGACTGTAAAGTGTTCATCTAGGTGTCAGGTATGATACACACCTTTTGATATTTAATAAAATAAACTTTCAAATCAAATGGAAATATGGATATGCATTATTTCACTAGTATACTGTTTGGGCTCTTACACAAAATATGCTAGATTAAAATGCATCATTGCTGAACACTGATGAGAATATTGCTTGAATATATTTACAGAGATAATATTAGAGATTATATTTACGACAAATTATTATTATTTATGCGTTATGCGTTGCTATTGACGACGGCCATTATAAGGAAGGAAATCCCACAGAATAGAAACTAGCTTAAAAAAGTGCATAGAGCTGCTTGATTTATTTGTTGTTTGTTGAATTTCAAATATAAAACTTGTTGAAATGTTTTAAGTGTGTGCATCTGTT
Source organism: Gobio gobio (assembly GCF_949357685.1). Taxonomy (NCBI): domain Eukaryota; kingdom Metazoa; phylum Chordata; class Actinopteri; order Cypriniformes; family Gobionidae; genus Gobio; species Gobio gobio. The sequence continues at coordinate 53,965,530 of NC_137105.1, read as the reverse complement.
CTTTTTGAACACTTTCATCTCAATTGAACAAAACCGTGATAATATTGATAACCGTGATAATTTGGGTCACTATAATCGTGATGTTAAATTTCCATACCGTTTCATCCCTAGCGTATCTATAACACAATTTTTATTTATTGTGCAATTTACACACCAAAATTACTTTTTACGTGCATATGATATGCATTGTCAACTAGGTTGAGTGGTGTGGGTTACATGCAGTCATCATGAGCACAGAGGGCCAGAATCCAGTTCTCTTTCGCTCTTGAACAAACTATAACACACAGAATTATGCCTTAGTTGTGAGGAAATGGGACGCCTGTGACAGCGCATGGATGTTCAGGGATGACAGAGTGATAATCAGACATGCTATTTATGACTGGATGTAAGTTTTGATACTTTACAGTAAAAGTGGCTCCCCTATTGATTTTGTCCTATCAATGTGGCTCTCCTGAAAAAAATAGCAAAGACCATTGTTCTAGAATGAACAAAGCTGTTGTTGTTTTTCTTGCAGATGTTCAGATGGTAGATGGTTTTATTGAATGCAGAATTACAGTTAACAACACGTTTGTGCTGGTACTGCCGTTATCAAGCCCATCAAAGAAAATCGTGCTATCGAATGTTCCTCCGTTTATTAAGAACGAAGCTATTCAAGGAGTTCTCGAAAGATATGGTAGATTAACAGCACCTATAAAAATGTTTCCCCAAAACCAAAAGCTTTAAGAGTATCAAACATAAAAACATGATCAACCCTGTCAAAGGCCTTTTCCTGATCCAGAGACACCAGGCCTATATTAACATCTTTACAATAAGCATAATCAACAACATCCCTGATTAAATGAAGATTATCCATGATTGATCTATTTTTAACACAATATGACTGATCTTTTTGTACCACTTCATACAACACATTATTTAATCTATTTGCAAGAACCTTAGAATAAATTTTATACTCTGTACACAAAATTGCCACAGGTCTCCAGTTCCTTAAAAGTGTTAAATCTCCTTTTTTCGGGAGCAAAGATAAAACAGCACGTTGACAGCTAGTTGGAAGAACACCTTCATTAAAACATTTCTGAAGGACTTCAAAATAATCATGTCCAATTATTGTCCAAAATGATTTATAAAACTCGGCCGGTAGTCCATCCAGGCCAGGACTCTTGCCTGAAGAGAGACCCTTTACAGCCAGAGAGACCTCCTCAAAGGAGATATCAGTCTCTAAGAACTCTTTATTATCCTCAGATAACACCGGTAAATCGTTTAGCAGCTCTCTTCTGCAATGTTCATCAGATATTTCATCCGCGTACAAATTAGAGTAAAACTCAACAGCAAGCTTTCGCATCTTCTGTGGGTCTGAAGTAACATGTCCATTATTGTCCTTCAATGAAAGCATCAATTTCTGCTGGCCCACTTTACGCTCTAAATTGAAAAAGAAAGTAGTAGGAGCATCCATATCCTTCAGGGTTAAGTAACGGCTTCTTATGAGCGCTCCTTTAACCCGTTCATCCAGCATTAACCTTAAATGATTTTTCTTTTCAGTCCAACATTCTTTTAAATTAACATCATCATTGACAGTCATTTCCATTTCAATATCAACAATCTCTTTTTCAAGCCACTTTAAAGTATTTTTTAACACAACAGATGAATAAGCAGAAAATTTCTGAGAGAAATCTCTTGTGCACTTTTCCAACTTCCCACCACTGTATAATACCTTCAAAAAGACTCTTTTCTGTTTGCCATGCTTCCCAAAAAAGCTTAAAAGTTTCAAAAAACTCTCTATCTTTTAAAAGTTTAGTATTAAAGTGCCAGTAACAGCTCTTCTGTGTGCTTTTAGACAGTTTGAACCCAACCCTAATGAGTTTATGATCAGAAAGTGTGTTAGGAATAATTTCTGTACTAACAACTCTATTTTTCAAGTTACAAGATATATAAAACCGATCCAAACGAGCAGCAGAAATCCTATCATTACAGACCTTCACCCATGTGTATTGTTTTACAGAAGGATTGTGTTCTCTCCATACATCCAAGAGATTCAAATTTCCTATAACACCAGCTAAAGAGGAAGCTGACGATGCATGAGCTTCTTCCCCATTTCTGTCAAGAGTAAAATCAAGAGTGCAATTCCAGTCCCCCCCCACAACAATATACACATCTTCATTTTCTTCTCTAACTATTTGTTCAAATTTCTTGAAAAGTAAACTCCTTTCTGCTCCAACATTTGGAGCATAAATATTTACGAACAAGAATTTAAAATTATCAATTTCAGCTTTAACGGTTAAAAACCTTCCTGGCTCTACTTCATTTTTGGATAGCACCTTAACATTTACAGTAGGAGAGAAAAGAATAGCCACCCCAGCACTTAAATTGGTCCCATGACTGAGAACATGCTCTCCTTTCCACCACAACCCCCATTTCACTTCATTACTAAAACTACTATGAGTTTCTTGCAAGAATGTAACACTCAATTCTTTTAGATTAATGATTTCAGACAAAACCTCATTCTTTCTCCCATCCCTCATCCCATTGATATTGAGAGAACCAACCCTTAAGATCTCCATAAGAAAATTAGAGAAAAGGAGAACCCAGATCAGATAGAAAGAGAAACTTTCAGCCATTATCATTATTTAGATTTTCCCCTCGCTTTTCCCATCCTTTTTCCTGATCTAACAACAGTTAAGTACTTTTTAAGACGGAATCTTTTCTGTTGTGAAAGTTCATCATAGCTTTTTTTCAGAGCCCACATTACTGAGGCAATAAATTTGTCAACATCAGGGAAATAATCTGTTATTTCAACACCCGCCTTTCCTTTTGTTTTATCCAGAAACGAATTAATCTGCTCAAGGGGATATAAATCCTCTACAACTTTATCCTCTCTCATTCCATCATCAGTGTACTGTGATAAAGTCTCAGTCTCATCAGCCATATCTTCCTCAGAAACACATTTCTGTACAACATCATCATCACTCTGATCATCATCATCATCATCACTCACATCTTTTCCAGGTAGATAAACACATCCAGGTTTCTCCACACTAGCATTCTCATCTAGCTCACTCACCTCCTCCTGTTGCTCGTCTCCTCCCTCTGGAGCTTCTTTATCCTGCTCCTCAGTTCTCTCCTTTTCCGTGTTATTTACCGGTAACGTTACTTGATTAACTACATCATTTCCTTCATCACGAGATGTAGAAGGGCTCTGTTCAACTCTATGTGGACACATTAAACGCTAATGGCCCAAATCTCCACATTCAAAACACTTCAGACTCACTGTACTCGCATAGACCATGAAAGAATTCTCTCCGTGAGAAACACGGACAGAAACTTCCAAAGTCCTCTCCGGCGAACTGAGAAACATATAAACGTGTCGTTTGAAAGACAAAACGTGCTTTAATGCGGCGTCCTTACATCCGAGTGGGACTGCTTTTATAGGGCTGGCTATCTTACCAAATCTCAGTAACTCTTTCACGATAGCTTCATTAGATATGAAGGGGGGAGCATTGGAGACTATTACTTTAGTCGCTGGAGCAGATAGCGGGGTTACCGGAACAAACGTTTCCTTCACCCATATTCCGCTCACCGTCAGTTCACTAACGAGTAATTCCGTTTTCAAAAACACGACTATCGCTTTGTTCATCCGTGACGCCGAGACGATGTTTGCAAACCCAAGTTTCTGACCAATTACTAGGAGTAAATCCTCCACTGTCACTCCAGCCTCAGGAACACACCTGCAGCCATTCCGGAGTAACAGTGGAGATGTTCCCTGCGCGTGGGCAGTCGCCATCCCGGCGACTACAAAACGCACACACACGAAAAAACTTTTCTCCCTATACTAATAATTTTTAAATCACAGCGAAGGGAAAAAATAAATAATACATAAGCAGAAAGGAAACACCGAAAAACACCTCAAACACTCTCAACAACGCTCTCAACACGCGCTCAGCACCTCCACAAACTCCCAGCATGCACCAGAGAGAGAGAGAGAGAGAGAGAGAGAGAGAGAGAGAGAGAGAGAGAGAGTGAGTGAGTGAGTGAGTGAGTGAGTGAGTGAGTGAGTGAGTGAGTGAGTGAGTGAGTGAGTGAGTGAGTGAGTGAGTGTGTGTGTGTGTGTGTGTGTGTGTGTGTGTGTGTGTGTGTGTGTGTGTGCTCTTTGTGTGTGTCTTTGTGTATATTACATTGTTGGGGTTTTTTGGAGAAAGTAAAAATGTCTTCTGTGATGGGTAGGTTTAGGGGCAGGGGCAGTGTAGGGGGATACAATGTACAGTTTGTACGGTATAAAAAAAACCCATTACGTCTATGGAAAATCCCCACAAAGATGGTGAACCAGACGTGTGTGTGTGTGTGTGTGTGTGTGTGTGTGTGTGTGTGTGTGTGTGTGTGTGTGTGTGTGTGTGTGTGTGTGTGTGTGTGTGTGTGTGTGTGTGTGCGTGTGTGTGTTTTACACTTCTCATGAGGTATTCTCTCTTCAGTGACAGTAGCTCATTGGAAAAGGATGGAAAATGCCCTTCATTGTGTTTGCACTAATAAATGCTGCTTCCTACCAGCTGCAATCACCAATAACACTTTGTTCCATATATATGTTTTTCTATATCGTCATAAATATCATTATCGCAAATATTCTTGAAATATGGTGATATAATTGAGGCTATATTGCCCACCCCTACCAACAGCGTCAACCAACCACGTGATGTCACAGGTTATAGTTCTGCAAGATGGCGGCGCCTTTACTACAAAAGCTATAACAAAACATTCTTTTTTTCTTTTAAATGGTTACATTTATCGTGTTTGTCATTTAAGTTTTGATTAGAGTGTAAATCCATTTCCTAAATAATGTTAACTTGACTGACGGCTTCATTTCCACATAAAAATAATGAGAAGGCACGTCACAAGCCCTTTAAGACTCTGAGCTTGTTATTTAGGAGAAAACCTCTCATTTAGCGAATGGTGCTGATTCATTATTAAACATGATTCTTCATTAGTGAATAATTAACACTCACAGAGCTTTTGTGCAGTTGCTCACAGCTGGTATCAGTCTTCTTCTGCCCTCATCTGATGTGTTGTATTTCCTGAGGTTCAGCTCATCCAGCGGCTCCTCTGAGATCTGAAGCATGTAGGCGATTGTTGAGCAGTGAGACGGAGAGAGAAACTCCTCTGAGTGTTTGTCTGATTTCACAAACTCCTGAATCTCTCTGGACAGAGTCTGATCTTTCACTTCCAGCAGACAGAGGAACAGATTGATGGATTGATCAGCTGAGAGTCCAGCTGAAAGTTTAGCTGAGCGTTCAGGTGAGAGTTTAGATCCATCTTTTATCATCTGTTGAATGTCCTGTGTGATTCTCCTGATACTCTCTGAGCTTTTCTCTGTGTGTGTCATTAGATCCTGTAAGAGTCTCTGATTGGACTCCAGAGAGACGCCCAGCAGGAACCGCAGGAACAGATCCAGCCGTCCATTCTTACTCCTGAGGGCTTTATAGACTGCTGATGTTAGTAGATTATACAGAGAGTCTTCATCAGGTCTATCAATTGGTGGTGTATGATAATAGAGAGGGTCTTTATTTTTTTTTACATATCTGTAAGATCTGAATTCACGCAGTGGTTCCTTGTTCTTGATCACATGAGAGTAAAACTCATAGAAAGCAGCGAGAAACTCCTGGACGCTCAGATGAATGAAGCTGTAGACTTTCCTCTGATGAATCACAGATTCCTCCTTAAAGATCTCAGTGCAGATCCCAGAATGCACTGCGGCGTCAGTGACGTCTATGCCGCTCTCTCTCAGGTCCTCCTCATAGAACATCACATTGCCCTTCATCAGCTGTTTGAAAGCCACTTCAGCAAGTTTCACAATCACTTCTCTGTTGGACGGCAGGAGTTTCTCTGGATCTCTCTCTTCATACTTCTGATTCCTCATGTTGATCTGAATCAGCAGGAAGTGGATGTACATTTCAGTCAGAGTTTGAGGGATTTCTGCACTCAGATCTTCTTCCAGGAGCTTCTGAAGCACAGTGGATGAGATCCAGCAGAAGACGGGTATGTGGCACATGATGTGGAGGCTTCTTGCTCTTCTGATGTGTGAGATGATTCTGCTGGCTTGATGCTCGTCCCTGATTCTCTTCCTGAAATATTCCTCCTTCTGAGGCTCATTGAATCCCTGAATCTCTGTCAGACGGTTGATGTATTTGGAGGGGATCTGATTGGCTGCTGCTGGTCTGGAGGTGATCCAGATGAGAGCCGAGGGAAGCATCTCTCCTTTCATGAGCTTTGACATCAACACATCCACTGATGAAGTCTCAGTCACACCAGAAACTTCCTGAGCGTCTGAAAACCTCAGTGTGATTCTGCTTTCATCCAGACCATCAAAGATGAACACAACTTTACACTGCTCATAAATCCTTGAGTCCAGATGTTGAAGTTCAGGATGAAAGTCCAGCAGAAGTCTGTGAAGACTGTACTGATGATCTCGGATCAAGTTCAGCTCTCGAAATGGAAGCACAAACATGAAATCTACATCCTGATTGGCTCTTCCCTCGGCCCAGTCCAGAATGAACTTCTGCACAGAGACGGTTTTTCCGATTCCAGCGATGCCTTTAGTAAGAACAGTCTTGATCTGCTCTTTCTCCTCACGTCCTGGTTCAGGTGAGGCTATAAAGATGTCATTGCAGTAGATTGGAGTGTCTTGTGAGTGTTGTGTTCTGGCTGTTTTCTCCATCTGTAAAACCTCATGTTCTTCATTCACTCCTCCTCTCTCTCCCTCTATGATGTAGAGCTGTGTGTAGATCCTGTTCAGGAGGGCTTCATTCTCCTGGAGTTTCAGTCCCTCAAATAATCTCTCATACTTGTTCTTCATGCTGGTTTTGTGTCGGTCTTTGACTCTCTGGAGCTCATCATTCATTGGTTGAGGAGAATCTCCAGTCTGATCATCTCTATCCACTCTGATCAAACAATGACAAAGAACGATAAATACATGTAAATTAAATATAAACTTAAATTATACAGTAAATCAATATAGATGTCAATCTTGTATTTTCCATACAAATGCATTCATGTCAGTTTCAGTTTAACACTTTTCACAATGCACATTGATCCAGAGCAGCTTCACAGAAAACAGAAAAGTAGAAAAACACAGAGAAAAGGAAAACCGTGTCTCTCAATCCTCCAGCGAGCAGCTCAAGGTGACAGAGACCAGGAACAAACTCACTAAGAGCTTTAAGAGATGATGAAGAAACGCAAACCTCATCCTCAATCTGACACCAGAGATTCTGTCAGAAAATAAGTGTCTTATATCTAGACATTGGGGTCAAAGTTCATCACTGAATGTTTGTCCACAGATTTGAGGTGAAATCAGAAATAAAAACCGAACTCATCTCTCTGTGTGTTCAGTGTGTTTCTGAGTCTCATATTAAATGTGGTCTCTAAGTTACACTAGAGCAGTTAAAGGGATAAAGGGAGCCGTTAAATTCAGCCAAACATGAGAATCCAGTCATTATTTACTCAACCTGATGTTGCTCTAATGGCTTATGATCTTCTTTCTTTTTCAGGCCACAAAAGGAGAAATGTTGATAAATGTCCTGCTCGTGTTCGTCTGTATAATGGCAGTAAATACTGACCAGCTTCAAGCTTTAGAAAAAGATTCACAGAATGATCCCATCAGACTCGAGCTCTATAATCAAAGTGTTCTGAGGAGATATGAGAGTTTGGTAAAAAAAAATTAAAATAATTATAATGTAATAATGTATTATTTATCTAAAGTCCTGATCTTGTTCTGTTGATCTGCTGTGAGGCAGGAAAAGCACACAAGCACCATTTTGAGAAATCAAGATGAATTAAGACACAAACACACGTCTAAAATCCTTAAAGTGTTTGTTCTTTCTTCTCTGAGGTGAATATCTCCAGAACGGCTGTCAGATGACAGTCCATAAACACCAGAACTCCACAGAGATATTCACCTCAGAGATCAGCATTCTGGGATACTTTTGCATCTTTTGTGTAAATCTTGAAGCTGGTCACTATTCACTGTCATTATATGGAGGAGCATCAGCATCTTTACATTTCACCTTTAGTGGCCAGAAAAAGAAAGAAGGTCATCCGGCATTACAACAACAGTGAGAATAACAGGATAACAGGAGTCAATAATGCCTGAATATTCCCTTTATATCACTGACTCATACCTGTCAAGTTTTGGATTTGAAAATAAGGGAAATTTTTCGGCGCCCACCGCAAGCAGTCCCACCACCCCAACCAAGCTCCATATCCCTTACATTTTAAGACAGGTGTTATAGCCCAAATGAAAACACAAAAGGGTATATATGATGAGCATTTATTTAAAGGCTTATTTGCATATTTTCTGTTCATTTAACATTGCTTGTCTTTACATTTTATTTTCATTCCACACATTCTTTTCATTTCATATTGCTTTTCTTTTACAGTTTTTCTTTTCATTTCACATAACTTTTCTTTACTCTTTTAGTGAGTTATTGTACAAATTTGTTGCAGACATTGCATTCTTTAAGACTGTTTTGGAAGGAGTGTATTTGTGGGCTGGGCCAGAGTGGTTCATTTTTACACGAGAGTAGAGCACAAACAGTTCTGTTGTCTAATGTCATCCTATTCTCTGTAACAATCTTTCGTACCATGCTAAATACCCTTTCTGAACTTTGCTATGGGCAGGGCTCGACATGAACGCTTGTCCGCTTGTCCGGGACAAGTGGATTTTTTGAAGGGGCAAGTGAAAAATAATTTTACTTGCCCAACGGACACGGCAAGTATCCTGAGTAAAATGTCAAAACAAAAAATAACTAGGGAATCACCAAAGTGCAATAATGATTCTGCATTCAGTTAGTGTAAGTGGCGATCGATAGTGGATAATAGTATAAAACGAACTGACGTTAACCAGGTTGAGCTGTTGAGGCTCGCGCAGCCTCTCGAGGAGAAAATCGAAAACAAATGAGCGCCGCTCATACACAGAAACTCAGATAACATACATGGTTAAAATGGTGTAGTTATTATATTTATAACATATGATACAGTTAAGCAACATCACACTAACAAGAGTGTTGTTTTCCTGAATACCATCACGACTGGAAATGATACTGATTTCATACGCCAGTTCCATAAATAATTAATTAACATTAAGTCACTTACATTTTATAATTAAATTCGCTGTCCCATTGATCACGGTATTTGGCAGGAGTGCCTTAATCCGTCTCTATCGTTACGTCCATCATCCGTCTCTGTTTTGTTTTTCCCCCGTGTTGTCACTCGTCATCTGACCTCACACACTAACCTCGCAACAACTGACACCTATACTGTAGGCTACTGCAGATGGCAGTTATCACGAGGCTAGTTACAGAGCTCAGATCAGAAATGTTTTTGTTTTTTTACTCCGGTATTATTGCTTTTTAATAACGCAGGTTAAAATACGGGAGATTTACAGGAAAATACTAATACGGGAGGACGGCGGGAAAGAAGGGTAAAATACGGGACTTTCCCGGCCAAAACGGGATACTTGACAGGTATGCACTGACTACATGTTTACACTTACACAGAGTCAGAGGTCACGGCTTCACTGAATTTAGGAGGATTACCCAGGGATCGGTCACTCTTCACAGACACACAGCTGGGGTCAGAGGTCACTGCTTCACTGAATTTAGGAGGATTACCCATGGATATGTCACTCTTCATAGACACACAGCTGGGGTCAGAGGTCACAGCTTCATCACTGAATTTAGGAGGATTACCCATGGATCGGTCACTCCTCACAGACACACAGCTGGGGTCAGAGGTCACGGCTTCATCACTGAACTTAGGAGGATTACCCATGGATCGGTCACTCCTCACAGACACACAGCTGGGGTCAGAGGTCACGGCTTCACTGAATCCAGGAGGATTACCCATGGATCGGTCACTCCTCACAGACACACATCTGGGGTCAGAGGTCACGGCTTCACTGAATTTAGGAGGTTGACCCATGGATTGGTCACTCCTCACAGACACACAGCTGGGGTCAGAGGTCACACAGCTGGGTTCTGCAGATGAAGATCTCTCACTGCTCCCTCTGTTCTCCATAATGACAAACTGACTTCAGACCTGCACACAGAACAAAATCAAACATGACAATATAATATAATATAATATAATCTGAATATATTATATATATATATAATATTATAAGTTAATTTAAGACGTTATTTAACTAATTTAAGACTCCTAAAACGAGAACACTCGACACAACTGGCGTTTTGGCAAAATTCTCTGTGTTGTTGTTAACACGTCTCGCCTCAGATGCACTGTAATGGCGATCCTGCGCGCAAATCTCAAAATGCCCACAAGGTGGTAAAATGCTTAAATATCGGTAAATCAATATATCGGTCGATCACTAGTAATGAACACTTTCAAGGGCCAGACTCAGCAGCGTTTCCTTGTGTGTGTTGTTGAGCTCATGTGAAAAGCATCAGCCAATGGTAAGCCGGCGTTCTGTAAGAGTCGGACACAGGCTAGTTGATATTGTTGTTTTTTTGGTTGTTTATAATCATTATTTTTGAGTCACATGAACCATGTGAATATTTTAACCATGTCTTTACTTCCTTTCTGGACCTTGAAAGTGGTCGTGGTGTTGCTGTCTGTGGAGGGGTCAGAGAGCTCTCGGATTTTATCAGAAATATCTTCATTTTGCAGTCTTTGGGACAAAGTGTGGACTTGTTTTTTAATTAGTTAGATGCACTTGCCTTCACTTCTTTACTGGCTAGACGACGGATTATATTCCTTTGGAAGTCCACAAAGCTTCCTGGTATTTCACAGTGGGTTTTGGACACAGTGTACTTTTTGAAGTTGGAAAAGATAAGATGCTCTCGGTATGCTGGTTATGGTTCTTTTCATGACAAATGGCAAGCTTTTATAACATATTTTCACTCCCATGAAACTTTGCCTGTTGACTGAATGTAAATGATCACTATCACTCCCTCAAAATGTTTTTTGTTTATTTTCCTTTGTTGTAAAAAAAAAAAAAAAAAAAGTCTTCACTTTGTCTGTTGTTTCAATTGATATGTATTTTACTTTCAGAGCATATATATATCTTGTGTTCTGAAGATGAACGGGTTTCTTACGTCTTACAGGTTTGGATGACACCTGGAAGAGGAATTAATGACAGAATTTACATTTCAGGGTGGACTAGCCCTTTAACCCCTAGGAGTCTGAGCTGTTTTGGGGCCCTTTAGAAGTTGACATGCTCTGACATTTGTGTTTTTTTCAGTTGCTCATAAACACATTAATGGCAATAGTGTAATTACACTGTATTCAGCACAAACTGGGCTACCATAATATGTGAGCAACATGTATGTACATGCTTGTATTTTTGAGAGAATAATGTTTATGCATAATTTTGGAAAAAACAAACAAACATTTTTTTAAATTAAGGCTTCAAAACACACAATAGATATGTGTTCACAAGCCCTTTGATTGTTGGGTGTTTTTGTCTAGAGTTTTTGCTTTACACTGATGTGAGAATCATTGAGCCTACTCATTCACATAAAACAATATATTCATTTACATTTTGTAAAACACTTTTTCTTAACTCAGGCCTTATGCGAGTAGGCGTGAACGAGCCATGAATAATAATATGATCACTCCTGAGAAACAAAGACCTACATAATAATGAGCTGCATAATAAATGAGCTTTAGGTAGGCCTACTAGATTTTAGGTTTACTAGATAAGTACAGTAACAGTAAAAAAGTTTTCTGGGGAGAAAATCTAAATGTTTTTTTTACTTAAAGTTTTTACTTAAAGCAAGCTAAATTATCTGCCAAAAAAGAAACAAGATTTCAATCAGAAATGTTTTTGAAAGAAGAGCTAAAAATAACAGTAATAGTGTGACAATTGGTAATGATGAATGTTATAAGTAAAATATTTGGGATTATGCAATGCAATTATGATTTCAAATAGTATCTGGTGACTTTAGGTTGATTGGGACACTTTTTCCCAGTCATTTCAATAACAAATATTTTCTGAATCATTTGTAAATGATCAAATACACAAAATACTCAAATATAATTTTGAGCTTCAGTCAGAAACACGTGAAATGCATGAGCCAGCGCTAAGGCTATTGTCTGCTATATTGGTATCAAATATACTAATATATGTATTATAACAGTCTGTTATATCAAATATATTAAAACATTGATTAAAATTAAGATACAATTTATACAAAACGAAATTCAGTTTAAAGAAAGCAATTAACTTTCTAAAAAACAAACAAAAAAACAACAACATAGGGTATAATATTTAAACATCAATATGAAGCAAAATTTGTTTTAAAAACATTGATTAAAATTAAGATACAATTTATACAAAAACAAATTCACTGTAAAAAAGGCAATTAATACTCAAATATCATTTCCATCCTCAGTTCATTTATGAGACGCGTGCAATGCAGCGCTAAGGCTATTGTCTGTTATATTGACTTCTAATAAAATAAGAAGCAACTATATTAAAAACATTGATTAAAATTAAGATACAATTTATACAAAACGAAAACAGGCCAAATAAATATTGTCTAAACAGTCTTGCGTCATGTTGCATCAGGATTTATATTTAAAGAGTCTTTTTGCATTTAATATTCACAGATGCTAACTGAGCCTTTTAAACTTAGCCTACCTGACAATGAGCTCTCAATCAGCTTTCCATGAGGAGAATTATTCCAGGATTATTACTCAAAGCGATGTATCTGAACCATAGCTTCACTAGTTGTGTTGCATGAGTTGATGTGTGTGTGGGCGTCAACACATGGATTGCCTGTATTTGAATCTGAATGAGCGCACGGGCCGTGGGCGTGGCCGCATTAGCGGGTAATGAGACAGTAATGAGTTGACTGATATCTTCCACTTTTCACACAGATTACATAAACACAGAATATTTGTTTTCGTTTTGATTTACATGATTTAAAACCTGACATTTCAACATTTCTTTAGACATTTGTCTCATGTTAGCTAGAGGTCATTTTCTGAAGAGAATCAGATTAGACATCATTGAGAGAGAGGCTGAGGCTCTTTGGCACTTATAAGAAAAAAAGCAAGCCAATCACGCCGGCGCGACGGCTGACTCGAGAGGGTTAATGTTTTGTTCAAAAGCTAAAGAGAACTCGATGTGAGCAGGAGACTGAAGCGAGTCTGTCTGTGCATCGAGTGTGCGTATGTGTGTGTGTGTGTGTTTGTGTGTCAGAGTGTCCCTCGATTAGCTGACATGAGACGCAGCCACACAGACAGACAGGACATTGACACACAGTGCGTTCTCTTCTGTCTTGTCGTGCTTAGATGGTTTAAAAGCATTTACATGAATAAGAGCGTGATCATATAATGTAGCGCTAAGCAAAAATGGATATAAAAATGGACACTGCGTTAATTGCATTAAATATGTTTAATGCGTTAAACTGAAAAAATGAATCGCCCGTGTTAACGCATTAATTTGCGTCTTTTTTATATTTATATTAAAGTATTATTTGACAATAATATCCATTGATTATTTATATATTGTCACAGGGTGTTTTGGTGTTGGTTCATGTTCATTGTTCATTGTTCTAGGTTCTGTTTTCAGTTTATTATGTTCATGGTTATGTTTGAGTTTGTCATGTTCACAGTCTTGTCATGCACTTCCTGGTCTTGTCATGTGATTCCCATGCCCTCATGTGATCTTGTGTCTTGTCCTGTCATTGGTTCATTGTCTCATCACTGTTCACAGGTGTCACTTGTCTTGTCATTAGTCTGTGTGTGTATTTTAAGCCCTCATGTTTGCCATGTGTCTTTGTCTGTTATTAATGTTGTTACCCGCTGTAGGTGAGTGGTTCTAAGTCAAGTCAAGTCAAGTCAAGTCAAGTCAAGTCAAGTCAAGTCAAGTCAAGTCAAGTCTTTGTTTGATGTTTGTAAATAAAATAACTGCACATGGGTCCTTGAACTTGCCTCCAGTGGAATAGTGTTACATATATATCAGTCTGAATGTTTTACATTTACATTTATGCGTTTAGCAGACACTTATTCAAAGCGACTTACAACTTGGGAGTTCAGGAAGCGATTGGTCATGAAGAGTCGAGTCAACAAGTGCCTGAAATACTGAGTCCGTGTACATTGCTCAGTGTAGCACAGGCTAGAGTAGGGAGGGAAAAAAGGGGAAGAAAGAGGAAAAGAGAGGTTTTTTTATGAGGTTAAGTGCTCACGGAAGAGCTGAGTTTTTAGTTGACTTTTGAATGTTGTCAGTGATTCAGCGTTTCGGATGGCGGTGGGAAGATCGTTCCACCTGCTGGGAACGTTGAATGTGAATGTTCTGGAAAGGGATTCTCTGTGATGGTACCACGTCGCTCCTTAGCTGAGCGAAGGCTTCTGGTGGGGGTGTGGATTTGTAAAATCAAGTCAAAGTATGCAGGAGCTGAGCGCGTGGTGGCTCTGTAGGCAAGCGTCAGCGCCTTAAACTTGATGCGAGCACCGAGTGGTAGCCAGTGCAGAGAGATGAAGAGTGGTGTGACGTGGGTCCTTTTGGGCTCATTGAAGACCAGACGTGCCGCTGCATTCTGGATCATTCGAAGTGTTTGGATCGCACAAGAGCAGAGATGTATAGTAACGAAGTAGAACTACTTCACTACTGTACTTAAGTACTAAAAGGCAGTATCTGTACTTTACTAGAGTATTATTTTTTTCTCCTACTTCCACTTTTACTTCAGTACATATTTTCGATGAGTTTAATACTTTTACTCCGATATTTTTTTTTATGTGCTGCATCGTTACACGTTACAATTATAAAAATGTTATGAATCATTCCATCCACATTACCACTGCCAGAACGGTAGATGGCAGGTTTGAAGAAGCTGAATCAAGCTATTAAGAAGACTGCGCGTGCTTCCGTTCTGCCTCTTGATCAGCTTAAAAGATGGACAAACCAAAAACACCACCTTCCACCCCTTCAAGAGCGAGCGGGCGCGAGAGAGAGAGAGAGAGAGAGAGAGCGAAAAAGCGAGAGAGAGACCCGCGTGCGCACATTCACTGTCTTTAAAACAACACGAGCGTCTTGCGCTCAAATTGCTCTCTATTTGTTTACATAGTTAATGTGCACTGTGAAGTAACATATACAAACAATGAACAGCTGTATTTTTATTAACTAAGATTAACAAAGATTAATAAATACAGTAAAAAATGTATTGATCATGGTTAGTTCATGTTAGTTATTAGTCTAATACATTAAAGGTCCCATGGCATGAAATTGTCATTTTATGAGGTTTTTCAACATTAATATGAGTTCCCCTAGCCTGAATATTGTCCCCAAGTGGATAGAAATGTTGATCGGTGTAAACCCGAGTTCTGGCTGTCTTTCTCTGCCTTTGAGAAAATGACAGGCCAGACGAGCCAATCCTGAAGTCTCCTGGTTTGACGTCCAAGCAGGAACGGTTTCCTCCCTTTCCTCCGCCCAGAGAATCTGCCACGCCCTTGCAAACGCTCTAGAGATCATGGGTTGTGAACGAGTGAACGCTGGCAGTTTCTCAGTGTTTGGATGTACAAATGAAAACAGAAGTCTTTTTTCAGTTCCTTCTGATCTGTGATCAGTGATTTCTGATGTGTAGCTAATTATTTATTATTCGTGCACACAATGCGGCTTCTCTCTCTCCCGACAGAACGGTGTTTTCGTGTTTTCTATCTTGTGAGTCAGTGTTTTTGTACGCCCTCGTCACGTCTATCGGTTCTAAAATGTGCATACAGTCATGAGTTTCTGCTCAACATCGGCCTCACACACGCCGAAGCTCGGGCTGCACTGGCCGGTGGCCTTCAACATCCCCGACCCCCAGTACTGCACCTGGCCCACAGCGGAGGCACCAAACGCGGCGTGAGATTAAGCAGAAGGAGGGTAAGCGTGAGCATATTCGGGCTAGCCAGCCTAGCCCCACAATAAACATTCGATTACTGCTGTTGTGTCTTTGTTTGCGCTGTGTACTCAACGCGCGTCACTGACGCTTTTATTTTATTTAAAAAATAATGTTATTTTATCAACACTTACTCGTAACTCGTTCATCTGGACAGCTGTAATGGTACTTTGCATGTGTTACAAAGTTGGTAATAATGATGAAGACGGACTCGGTGTGACTGGGACTCGTGTTTATTCAGAACTCTCAAATACAAACACAATAAACTCGCGCTGACTGACAGCACTCTCATAACTCAGTAGTTACTATAAATAACTTTGTTAGCAATCGCTGAGCTCAGTCTCTGGTACATTAGTGATGTCCGGTTCGCGAACGATCTTTCTTTTGAACCGGTTCTTTTTAGTGAACCGAATCAGTTCACCAAATCGGACTGAATTGTTCTAAACGGTTCGCGTCTCCAGTCAGCGCTGATCCATAATTTACTAAAGTTACTAACTTTCTGACATGAGTGACAGTCCCTCCGACTAGAAATAGACTAATAACCTGAAGTATATGCTGTAACTACAACAGTTCAGACATGCTGAGAACCGATGTGAAGTGAACTCAGGTCCATCCGTCTCTCTGGCAGCTGCTCGTGCCTCGTAGACCTTGTTAAACCACGCCCCCTCCGCTCATTTAAAATGCAAAGATGTCAGCCAATCACAACAGTGGGCGTTTTTACTGAAGTCTCACAGCAGACACGCCTCTTGAAGCAGGGCATTCGGCCACAGGGCAAACAGCAGTATAGAAAAAATGCCTTTTATTTCTAAATTATGACATTTTATGATGTAAAAGTCATACTAACAATATAAGTACACCTCAGGAAACATTATAAAATAATAGAAAAATGCCATGCCATGGGACCTTTAACTAATGTAATGTTAACAAATCAAACCATATTGTAAAGTGTTACAAACAAATCATTTACTCAGAACACCTCTTGAAATGAGAATATAAGTGTGCTTAACCCATTTCTTTTTTAGTAAGAGTGGTTAGTAAGATTTAATCTTAATGAACTATAGTATTTTCAGGTTATTTATATGGCAATGTGTAGAAAAATTACCAACCAACATTGTGATTGTCCTTTAGGTTAATCATTTGAAATAATAAAAACAATATAATGTTCAAACTTTTGACTACTTTCTTTAATAACTACATAACACAATACTTGTACTTTTACTTTCAGTACTTGAGTAGTACATTTTTAAATAGACTACTTGCAAAACTTAAGTACAAAAATTTTTGAATACTTTAGTACTTCTACTTAAGTGTGGTGCTTAAAGAGCACTTCAACTTCTACTCAAGTCACTTTTTTGATAAGGAACTTGTCCTTTTACTTAAGTCTGTGTCTCTAGTACTTTATACATCTCTGCACAAGAGGGGAGTCCAGCCAGAAGCGCATTGCAGTAGTCAAGCCTAGAAATAACCAGGGCCTGGACAAGAAGCTGTGTTGTGTGCTCTGTTAGGAACGGTCTGATCTTCCTGATATTGTAGAGCACAAACCTGCACGAGGGACTCCAAGATTTCTGACTGACTTTGAAGGGGAAATCAGGGATGTACCTAACTGGATGGTGAAGTCATGTTGCATAGTGGGACTGGCGGGGAAGATGAGGAACTCAGTCTTTGCCAGGTTGAGCTGTAGGTGATGCATCCATGTTGAGATGTCCGCCAGACAGCTGGAGATTCGTGCAGCTACTGTGGAATGAGAGGTAGAGCTGTGTGTCATCAGCATTATTATTATTATTATTAATATTTTCAAAAGAGTTCAAAAGAACAGTATTTATCTGAAATAGAAAGCTTTTGCAACATTGTACTGCCGTTCAAAAGATTTGGGTCGGCAAGAACTTTTTTTTGTTGGGGGGAAAGAACTTAAAGCTACACTGTGTGATATTTTCCCCCATCTAGTGGTGAAAAGGTATATGACCATCCAGTGAATTTTAGTTTCTGTTCCTCTCAATTCCGATTTCTTTTCAACTCCTACGGTGGCCGATTTAGTCCAAGATTAACATGGCTTCCAGTTCGACCTCGTCCACATTCGACACGGTGCCTGTGGGATATTCTGTGCGCAGTGGGATGGTTGGAACTCAACTGGCCTAATTATTCGGCTAGAAAGAACTGCAGCTAATCCAGAGTGAACTTTGATGATAGTAATGTTTATTCAGTCATCCAATTGCAAGGCATAAACAGGTTTGCGTGGATATGTACATAAATGTGGTTTCTGTGAGAGAACAAATAAGGATGGTAAATGTAAGACCCGCATGAATTCGCTCCAAGTGTGTGTCTTTGTCGTTTATGATGTGTAGTGTTCAGCCTGAATAGATTTGGTCTATTCCAGGTGATGTTGTCGTGAGTGTAGGGTGTGTTCTGTGTTAATGTTTTGGAGATGGGTGGAATCTAATCAATATCAATCTGTGTTGCATAATTTAATTCCAGTTTTTTCACTGGGAGGTCATGTAGACATATTGTGAGGTGTGATTTACCCCATCAAATATATATAAAGATATTCGCACCCATCTCTCACATCTCAAGTTTTGAGATGCAGGGGGAGGAGGGCCTTTTGGCCGTCTGTCCTCCAAGGAATTGTAATTGTCATCCTGAGATAGAAACAAATTACAAATTTTAAGAGAAACAAATTTAGAGAGAAACACAGTTAATTGCTGCTGTTGTTTCTGTGTATTAACACTTAAGACTGTTCTGGCAGTCGAGCCTTCACAATCTGAGACCTCATTACAGTCATTTTGAGTGAAGGATGAATTGGTTATGAATTGGTTTTCTATTATCTGTGCCACATTTAACACATTTAACAGCACAATTCCCCTCCTTTTTGGCACTGGGAATTGAACCAATGAAAAAGTATTAGAACTTGCTCAAATTAGAAATAGCAAAGGTCAGAGTTATTGAGACATTTTCATGGTTAATGCAATTGTAATTCACACTGTAGCCAGATGGCAATTCTATGTTCCTGTTTATGGTTTACTACAGCTATTATGGGGAATAGCAGAGCTTCCACTATAGGAGACAAACAAATTCAACATTGACACATGCAACTTGAAATTGCTGTACAATTCCAGTATTAAAGTTATTCCAATTTACACAAGATACATGGCCTAGAATGCTCAGCATCTACGGCCTTTATCCTAAGTGTTTCATCACTTACAGTAAAGCAATCTTGTGTTTTAAAGAATAAACTTGACTAGTCTATGTGTATCTTGTAGCACAAACAACTATGTGTAATCAATGCGCGCAATGTGTTATACAATTACAAATTTGAAAATATAAACAGGATTCTTGCAATCTGGATGTTTTACTATTAAACTCCTTGCGAAGAGGCTGCTAGCCCACTCGCAAATGAAGTTAATAGCTGAAGCCCTTGCATGAACACTGCAGTTAGCTCACGGAGAGTTTCACCTGCAAATGAGCGCTGTTCTTTGCCTTTAGAAAGTAATTTCCTATTTTTCTGAAAATACGGCGGAGGTCGCCCGTTATCCAGTGACCAGCATTTTCCCTCGACATGACCGATTTTCTGACAGGATCTGCAAAACCTGTTCTCCTTGCCATTGGGTTGTCTATGTTCTCCTGGAGTTTTAGTATATTCATGACTCTCGGATGCTTGCAAATCATCCTGCATGCCCTTAAGAGCTAAAATAGACACACTTTCTTGTGCATTTTCTGAACTAAATGCTTCAGATTCATTAGAGCAAGTCATCTCATCTACGAAGTGAACATGCTTTTTAATCCCATTGCTGTTAAGCATTATGGGAGTCATGCACTTTTCAGCATTTAGCTTAGATTTCCATCTATTTTCTATTCTTGAGCCCCAGTCTACTATTGATTGGAACGTGTTTTTGACTGGATCGACGCTATTTGACAAAGCCTGTTGGATTGGGATGCCAGCATTATTTTTCACAAGTTGTAATAACGCGTCATGGTCTCGATCTGCATTTTCTAATCCTGAGTGTTCTCTGTAAGTTACCCATAACCGTTCAGCGTATGTCTCAAATGTTTCATCACTCTTGCTAGTATTTTGCTCCAATCTGCGTGTGTCGGTCCCCTCATTTCTAATAATGCCTGTTTTAGTCGTTCATATATGTCTTCGTCGGTTTCGTTGCGGACTCGTTCGATTATGCTGCCCGATTTCATGCCTTCGGTTAGTTTCGGTCTGAGCTCTTCAGGGAGAGTGAGAAGTGCTATTTGCCACACGTCTCTAACTGCTAGCTTATACACCGTAGCCTGTAACATCAATGTTTCCCAGTAGGGTTGAAACGGCCCTTTTCTTGGCATTACTCCAACGACTTGTTTGTGTCTAGAACATTCTTCGCAGGTTAACGGACGGCTGATCGTTGTGATGTCGTTGTTCACATTAGTCATAGTTTTAAGCACGGCGATCTTAACTGATTTCTTCGCTGTGTCGTTAGCTTTTGTGCGAGTCTTTATCAGGCTTCGTTGTTTTGGTTGTTCAGGCATTAACACAGGGGCTCGGTTACGAGTTTCTCTCTGTGGCCTGTATCCTAACGCAGCATCATTGTCATTACTATCATTTGGCTTTGCTGGTTCAGAAATTTCATTCAGCGCTGCTTGTTTTACTGCGGCCACTGGAAATCCTGCATTATCACAACAATCTTCGAGAGCAGATATGTAATTATTGCCGGTTTGAAGTTTTCCTTGTAACTGATACAGTTTTGTTGCCATTTCTTCACGCTGCCTAGCCCACTCAAGTTGCTCGTATGAGACTGATTCGACTTTTGATCTTAACTTTTGTAATTCGTCAGATCGCAATCTTTCAATTTCTTTGATATTTGCTATCGTTCGTTCGTTCTCGACCATTGTCTTGAGATCGTTACGACGAAGCAAATAAACAATTGCAGCAGGGATTTTCTTGTATTTTGATTCAGATTTTAGTTGTGCGCCTTTAGCAGAATACCAGGATATAATTTAGTTGTTACTCCATGTCAGGTTCAATCCTTTATCGCTTAATCGAACGAGGAGATCTTGTAATTGTACGCCTAAAATTGCCATAATTTCCTCATCTGCACTAATGCTGTTATTTCCCTGAAAAGTCATGTTTCACGTCTAATTCTTACACAATATTGGATTTCTACGGTTCCGATCTATGGTGGGCATACCGACCCGTTCTAGAAATGTGTCTATATGTGTGAGTTGCAAATAAAACTTTCCCTCAACAATTCTAAAAGGCAAAGAAGGTTTACTTACTCATTCTGGTCGGAGGGTCCGCTTTAATCCATTCACAAGATCAACAGAACAGCTGAAAAAAGAGAAGCTCAAATCTCTTGTTGATTTTAAATCCAATACTTCGCTGAAAACACGTTGCTCGTCTGAGTCGCAACATCACGTATTCGGGGTCACCAACTGTAAGACCGCATGAATTCGCTCCAAGGATCGGTAGCGAACCGCGGTGAAGGCTGCACGCGTTCAGTGTTTCAGCTGGAAGAATGGATTTGATTATAATATTCTTTATCTGACTCCATTTATCAAAGTTGTCGCATTTAGAAGAGAATCCCAACCGAATGTTTGGTCATTTATATTTGATAGTTAATCATACATTTGATCGTTCCGTTTTAACCCTTTGTTGCAATTATACCGTTCCACATTGGAGATAGTTAATAATTACAGATTAATTCAGAAAGGATCAAAATGTAACAATTTATTAACAATCAAGTAAATGTAAAATGTCAATTACATCATAGACATAAATCTCTTCTAAAAGGAAAAACAAATACTGGTTATGGTTACACTTAAAATAGTTTCAAATAAATGTAAAACATAAACCATTAATTATGCTCTGTAGGCCTCTGCCTAGAATGTTACCTGTGAGATAGAGAGAGAGATAGAAAGAGAGAGAGAGAGAGAGAGAGAGAGAGAGAGAGAGAGAGAGAGAGAGAGAGAGAGAGAGAGAGAGAGAGAGAAAAAGAGAGAGAAAAAGAGAGAGAGAGCTAAAGAACAGCTCTCTCCAGAGAAAGCCAGAGAATCCAAAAAGAGCGAGCTACAGTTGAAATTCTCTTTTATCCTTTTCCCTGAAGTCACCAAATTCAAATCTGACTATTGTAAAACTGACCAATCAGACCAAACCGTGAGACATTTGAAAGTAACCAATCAGACAAAACTTCCCCCATTGTATCAAAGGTGTAAGAACCTGTTTGCCATCCAGCCATTCTTTTGTTGTTCTATCTTCAACTGGCCCTTCTGATGGCGTTAAGGGGGAAGGGGTTGAGTCAATTTCAATATCCTGATCATGATGATGGCTAGGGCTGGGCCGGTTACGGCATTACCGCAATACCGCGGTCACGTGACGCCTACCGCGGGTCTGAGAGCGTCACCGCCATCACCGAAAAAAAAAGAAAAAAAAACATTGGCCTGCACGTGTGCACGTTGTGTCTAATTCCATGGATTCATTGATTCTAATGACATGGATTGTGTCTAATGACGTGTGTCTAATATGGATTCAAGGTTTTCTAAACAAAACTTAATCAAAAGATGGAGCAAATCCGACCTTTCGCGAGTTGGGGAGCGCAATGTTCCATTATAACATTCCATTTGTACCTGTGTAATGTCTTTTAGCCTATAATTTGCATTTCATTTTACTAAAGCATAAAATACAGGCGCATAAGCAGGACGTGCACACTTTAATTGCACGTGCTTAACACAATTCTCTCACATGGTTGCGCAGCTGACAAAAGCGGGTAGGGAGATAGAAGTCATGGAAGCAGAAGAAGAACGCATGGGTTTGCGTCGACCGCTGGTGACCGATTTCTCCCATAGCTGGCGAAGAAAAAAAAAACCACGGCTTCAGAAAGAACAAACTGAGCTGGACCTGCCTTAGTACTGGTAAGTTTTAACTCTCTTCCAACTCTGTTTGGGAAAGATTGACTACAAATAAGCTGTGCCTGCGAAATTTCATTCAATATAATCAATAAATAATCTATTGTAGGCAATTAAATATAAGTTGGCTATGTGATTCTGAAATTCCAATTTCATTAAAAGGCTATCGAAAAAGATATCCGTCTGGCAGGCTTACAATCACAGTAGTGTGCGACACTTTGTTAAATTAAATAGCCTTCGTTAAATATTTGAAACCACTGAGACAAAAGCGCACACGAGATATATAAATTAATATGAATATGTAAACATATATAATATAAATATATATAATAAGTAATATACAATCACGGTAGGCTAGTGTGAGCAGCGACACTTTGTTAAATTAAATAGCCTTCGTTAAATAGCACCACTGACACAAAAGCGCACACGAGAGGCATATAGCCTATATATAAATTAATATAAATATGTAAAATATGCCTAATATAATAATATAATATGTAAAAATTATTTATGTAATATAAATAACAAATATAAATAATTATATATATAGCCTATATAATTATTTATGTAATATATATAGATATATATATATATATATATATATATATGTATGTATGTATGTATGTACAATCATTAGCCTAAAAAGTATTCGTTAAATAGCCTTGAACCACTAAGACAAAAGCGCACACCACACGAGATATATTATTTTACGTATGTTATAAAATATAAAATATAAATATAAATAATAAAAGTAGCATAATATACAATCAAGGTAGTGTGAGCAGCGAGTGACTATACTTTGTTAAATTAAATAGCCTTGAGCCTTCGTTATTCTTCATTAACCACTGCGACAAAAGCGCACACAAGATGTAAATTGTAAATGTAAATTAATAGCCTGAATATTTAAAAATATGTAATATAAAAATATAAATAGGCTACTATAAATATAAATAATATATTATATTATATGGGCGGGTGTGCGCGAAAGTCATTATAGTTTAAGTGATTGTTTGATGACGACGACTGTAATCTGAAATTAAAAATATTGGAAATAAATAAACAAATAAATATATATTACTGATCAATACCGATAAATAAAAATGTGTTTGTTTGTCTTTGTTTATGCTGTTCCATCTTCAGATCTGTCAGTCGTGATCTGATCTGCTCTCTCAGGAAAAAATATGAAGGCTGGGATGTTAACCATAGCCTAGTCTAGATTTCGTTTTGCCAGCACTTTTTTTTTTCAGATATCATTCCATTTCTGTTCTAATTGTTCATGTTCTAAACGTGAAAAAATAAATGTAAAATACACGTTCCTTATTAAGTTCAATTGCCTGCGCTGGTGTGTGCGTGTGCGGCTGTGCGCGAAAGTCCAGCGGGAGCCCTTTAAAGCGGTTTACCGCTGAACCGCGGGAATTTCTTGCTTTTCAACCGCGGTAAGAAAAAATCCATACCGTCCCAGCCCTAATGATGGCTGCCAACAGCAAAGCAGATGATTTTGTTCCATTTCAAATATCTTTGATTATTTTCCACCTTACAGTTAATATACATACACAGTTAAGAACTGTATAACTATACTTATAAGTTACATTTGTATAATGTAACCGTAAACCAGAGCTTATTGTACCATATATAGGCGCTAAATGCAGCTGCATTAAAAGGAGCGGAGCTGCTGCTGCTAACAAGCGGTGTCGGATTACAAAAGTGTGTGCGCCGCTTTAACGTTAGCACTGCAGTGCGCTCTGTATAACAATTGTTTATATGCCTATCAGACCTGATACATATTTCCATCAACATACATTACAAGCAAATATTTTCTATAAACGAATAAACATTGTTGATAACAAAATAACTGAATGATTATTCAAATAGGTGAGCATTACGCTATTGTATGTTGACACAAAAATACTTCTGAGGTGACATCAACTGAATTACGCGATGACACACTCTGAAACACATCTACAATGACAATAACTATTATTACTTACAGAGTTATTAATGCACAGAAATACCACACAAGGAAAAACAGACTTTTGAGGAATAAACAAGCCAGGAAAACTCTGTACAACTCTGTTACTGGAGCTGCTGAGATGAAAACTCTCTGTGCATGCACCAGACAAGTCTGAACAAGTTGACGCGCACATGCGTTAGGCAGAGAATTTTGTACAGTGCCATCGAGTATTAAAACCGGTTAAAACGCGAAAGGCGAATCTTGAATTTATGGGTATGTCCCTCTTTGGCTAATGTACTTTCAAGATGGAGGGGCAACATGGCGACCACCGTTAGATCCCATTACCTTATGTATTTTCAATGGCATATTATAAACTTACGAGAATACTTTATTACTTGAAAGAAGTAAATATACATTAATGAGCACATATATTTTTGAAAGAACTAAGTGTTTTTAGCTAAGAATAGACTAAAAAAGTTACACAGTGTTTACACAAAAACTTGTGATTCTTAAGCCCATGGCATTTCTGCAGAAACACTTGAAAAGATTAAAGTCTTTTCATCCCTGAAAACGAAATTAATACGTTTTATTAATTAATAATTATTTAACATTAAAGTCGGCATGAAACGGAAGTTGAGATCGTCTTTTTCTCCTTATTGTGACGTATATCCGAGTTAAACGGCTTCTGAAATTAGAAAAAATGTAGGGCGAGGCTTGATTTCGTCCTTCGGGAATTGATTGGATCGTTGGAAGTTGGGCGTTGCTAACAAAATGGAGGCAGATTTGAAGTTTGCACTCAGTTGTGGAGAAAAACCTGATCTATCTCTTAAATAAATGTATTTTCTCTCTAAATCTTTTCTACATAATGTTACTGAGCATATTTCTTCACTTTTCGCTGGTTTATGCTACAGATTTTACTTATTTTAAGCCTTTTATGGCTTTATTTCTGTAAAGCTTTTTTCTCAGCTCTCCCTTATAAGGGGGCGCGCCGTAAGCGCGTTCACATGCTGCATTCCTCAGTGCGCGTCGTCACGATAAGCTGTTCGTCCGACTATATTGAGTAATTTTTACATTAAAAAAAAGCTTTTATTTCTCATATATTGCTCTCTTTTTGCCTCAAGTCCTTCTTGAAGAAGGTATTGTGTATACCGAGAAAAATGCACCTAACCAAGATCAGTGAGTGACATGTTTTCTGAGAGGAGGTGCAGAAACGAGACGGGGCGATAACCCCGCCCTCGCGCCATAGCCCATGACCAGGAGAGAAGAGAGGTCGTTTCGATGGGGGAAGGAAAGTTAACATATTTGATTAAAGATTATAAGGGTAAATGAATTTTTAAAAAATAATGAAGTGCACAGATAAATCAGTTATAGTAAACACTACAATATTAATATAAAAATACGAATTGTAAAATTTGATTTCATGCCGCCTTTAAGACAAATAATATATTTTGACAAATGCAAAAAACGCTTATGATAAAACGTGAAAGACGTGAACAGATTCAATATTCGTTCACCACATCATGACAGAAATATCACGTCTCATTGACTTAAATGCCTGTCCAAGGATATGAAAAGTGACTTTATTTAAAAGTATATTAAATATTGTAGACATCGATCCGACTAAAATCCACATGAAAACAGCTTATATTTAACGCTCACTTCCGGTTCTGTGCCTGCTGTTCTGAAACCGGATAATATCGCTGAGAATGAGTCTCCATTCACTTTAACTTAAGCACTTATATTCATCTGTCCCACATTAAGCTCTCGAATGGCTTCAGAAGTCTTGAATATAGAGCACGAACACTTTATGGGCTTTACAATGTTTTATGGGAACAGCGAGTAGTTTTACACCATAGGCCTCTCCGACACTGAGGCTTTACACTATTGAGCTTTACATTTATGATCACACACAGAAAACACTGCAAAATAATATGACATGATATCAGAAGCTGATGAATGAACTTACCGTAATGTGATATTTATGGCCGTTTTTAACTCCTGGAAATGTGACTTTACATCTCGTCAGAATCGAGTCTTTCCTTTCGGTTTGGACTCTCAGGTGTTTCCTCAGAACGCGCATGCGCAGGAGGACTCAGGTGTCAACAACACATAAACCCCGCCCATCTCTCTTCTTCTGCTCTAAGTGTTCAGTCGCTCTGTAAATGTGTTTAGCGCCTCCTCCTGTACTGGAGATGTCCTTCATTATTTATATTAACTGCACTTCCAGTTAAGTTATCATTTGTTTCATTGTAATTCTTTATAAATTAATGTTTTTGTCATTAATATACACTCCACATTTCTTTACATTTCCCTCACAATTATCTGTATTTGTTTTATTAATGAAAAATAGTGTATTACAGTCTCTGATGTCTTTTGTTTCTATTTATGAATGTTTATCTATATTGAATTTAATTTCTCCAAGAGGAATCTCTATTCTGTCGTTCATTTGATGGTGTTTGGTATTAACATCTGAATGTTTAGTGATTTTAAGTCACATCTGCTAAATGAATGAATGTATTAAAGCTTTCTGTCCTTTTCCTCCATGTTAGGATTCTTGGGTTTGTTCACATTGCTGAGAGAAATTAATAACATGAACACAATATCATTTCTTTATCTCAGGTCAACAACAAACTGAACTGAACACGAGCCGAGAACTAGTGATGGAGAAACGGAGCTTTTCCAAACTCCGAATCAACTGAACCGATTCATTGACTCAATGATTCACTCTTGTGAAGCGCTCGAGACACGCTGGCGACCCCTGCTGGTCAAAACTGTGACACTGCAATGAGAACTCAGACCAAACATGTGTGATGAGACTCTTTATAACACAACTTTATTACATTAAATATAATCCACCATTAAATATGAAGTGTCTGGTTAATTTGTGTTATTTTATTAGCTTGTTGTGTGTGTTTTATAGGCAGGCCTTGGAGACAATTCACTTTCCCTCATGTTTTATTATGCATGTTTACTGAAATTCATTAAAACTGAACCGACATGACAAAACTGATCCGATCTGTTAAACCCATGTGTGATGAGACTCTTTATAAAACAACTGCACTTTTTCATGAAAGTGCAATTTATCACATGTGATCTACCGTCTGTATAATTTGTGCTTGTGTTTGTGTGTTTTAGGGCTTGGAAGCGATTCACTTTCAATATTTCTATGAGAACCCATGATCCAGTGTCTTTCGAAGTTTTGAAATTGCAGCAAAGCTATTAAAAACCCAAGTAAGCTGATATTTACCCTTAACCCTTGAACCCATAACATGTCTCATGACTGTTGTGTTTGCTCCAAGGTGTGTTTTATTGACATGGGATTGATCAGAAACCCAGTAAACACTGAGACATTTTCTGAAGCCCAGATCCACTTGTGCTTTGTGAGTAGCATATAGACTCGATCCCCTTTCTCCAACAGCAGCGTTAAGCCGTTTCCTCCGTTCTCTGGAGGAGAAGCTTCACTCTTGTGATGAACTGCTGTTGCTTCTTGCTTTCCATTCCTCATCAAGACCAGCCTTGTTCATGTGTAACTCCACAATGGTAGAAGAAACTGAAATAGTGAACTCCTCGTAGCGCTGCTGTGAATATCCCTGTTAAAGCGTGACACAGATCTCCATGGAACAGCTGGACATGCATTATACACGTGTGTTGATATTGTTTTCAGCGGTGTGGATGAACAATACCTGTGGCCTGGTTGTAGGCATCACCAACATTAGTGTAGACATTCTTGTAAACCAGTGTCGTATCTTTGTCAACTGGTCCAAAGAAACCCTTGGATCCTAATGAAGCTGAAAAGACCAGCTTTGGCTTGTCTGAAGAGAACATACGCCTTCTTAAAATGAGGACAATCGGCTCAGTAGCAATGCAAACAAATGATATCGGCCTAGAACACTTTTTCAAACACATTTCTGTACAAAACAAAGATTATTGGAGCGTTTTATAGGGGAAAAACTAAACACTATTTCAGTCTGTCTACTTCAAAACTCCATATTTAACTCAATGGGATTCATGACATTTCTTTGTCATTATTTTTGAAAACTGTAAATCCTCCAGCAATAGTTTTTCCCCAATAGATATTCTTGCACACAGGTCTTCAAACACATCAGTCTCACCTCGGCTTTCCTTCTTGAGTTCCTCAATCTGAGCTTCACTGTCAGCCAGTCTGAGCTCCAGAGCTTTGAGTCGCGTCTCCATTCCTCCAAGATCCTTCAGTAGTTCTGCACATTTTCCCAGAGGACAAGTACGCGGGTCGTTTTCATCTTTAGTGCTCAATTCAGAGGCCACCAGTTCAAATATAAGACATTTGCACAGAAGCAGAAGAACTGCTGTTGTTAAGCTCATTCTTAATGCTAAAGTGTGTTAGAGATGTGTGTGCTGTATTCATCAGAATGCCACAAATCTGACGCTTTTATACCGTCATCTGCAATAATTCACATGTGATGGACAATTTAGCCAATGCCAGGCAAACGCAGCATATGACTGATTCTCAAAAACACTGTTGCTCTACATTTGTGCTTAATGTTTCACAAATGGATGCAATATTGACAGACTAAAGCTGTGGATGTTTTCTTTGGCAGCTTCATCTGTAAAAACACTGAACTCTGGACGTTCACTAATGCTCACAAATCTGTGTTTTAGAACAGCACTTGTGATATGGATGAACACATCTATATTATTATCATGTAAAGCTGTTTATTTGTAATGTTTTTAGAATATCATGTGTAATATTATAGCCAGTAAAAGGGGGGATTATGAACAGAACAAATCTCTGGAAATCCCCTTTGAATCAAACCTTTGACTTGTGCACTATGGGATGGCAGAAACTGTAAAGTGCTTGATGTCCCACTGACACCTGTTGTCTTGATCATGCTCATGTGTTTGATGATAGTCATTAGTTTGGTCTTTATAGCTCTCGTGTTCCCATTGGTCTGTGTTTAGCTTTGCCCGTGTAAGCACTGTTCTGTAAGTTGACGTGAGCCGAGCCGTGTCTTTGTTTGCTTTATGTTTGCTCATGTTTGGGAAATAAAGCTGCACTGGTTCTCCAACATGCCTGCAGTGACTCATGACAGAACGCTGGACTGTCCAATATGAGCAGCAGTTTGAGTATTTCACCTTCATCAAGACAAACATCAGGAGAACATCAAGCACAAAGAACATCACAGGGACGCTCAGAGAATGCTGGGAGAAGTTAGAGAATGTTGTTTTCTCTCAATGTTACGAGAATGTGTTTGAACTAGGAAAACATTACAAGACATTATTTCAGGAGCGTTTATTACTAACATTTCCACAACTATTACATAACGTTAGTGAAAGTTCTCGTTCCTCTTTTCCTGTTAGCTGGGTATAAACAGAACACACACACTTTTTCTGTTGTGTTGTTTTCCACACGTCTTGTTAGATTTGACATGTGTGATGTTTTTTGGGTGACCAAGCTTTTCATGCTTACTTATTTATTTTACTATCATTATTGTATTATTTTACTATTATTTGTTGTTTATAGTTGCTGTTCTTCAGTTTATTGTAGATTAGATTAGATTAGATTCAACTTTATTGTCATTACACAAGTACAAGTACAAGGCAACGAAATGCAGTTTAGGTCTAACCAGAAGTGCAATAGCAGCAAGTGCAGGATATACAATGGATGCGTAAGTGCAGGACATGGATATGTACTGAATATGTATAAATATGTATAAATAGAGAGACGTTATTACTATAAACAGAGCTGAATTTACAGGTGAATATGTACAGTGAATAAATATACAGATGGCTATTACTATAAACAGAATTTACAGGTGAATATGTACTATGAATACAATATATAGATGGCCATTACTATAAACAGAATTTTACAGATAGAGGTATACAATAATATGTTAGGCTAATATGAGGAATAGCAGTGGATTAGGGTAGTGCAATAAATTATGGACAGAGCTATCCGGAAAAAAAAAAAAGTGTAAAGTGCAGTGGAAAGTGGTTGCATATTACAGTTAGAAGTACAGTGCAAAATGCAAATGTAAACATTGGTACTATAAATACAGTCGGCAGTGCAAATGAGCATAATCCAGTTAAGATATGGCAGTGTAAGATGCATATGTAAACAGTTGTTACTGTGATAAACAGTCGGTAGTGCAAATAACAAAGTGAAGGAAGATGTGAGGTAGGAGAGTTATCAGTTTATGAGGGAAGTGGATCAACGGGGGTTTGAGTTCAGTAAAGAGACAGCTCTGGGGAAAAAACTGTTCTTTAGTCTGCTGGTCCTGGTCCGGTGGATCCTGAAACGCCTGCCGGAGGGCAGGAGAGAAAACAGTCTGTGGGCTGGGTGAGAGGAGTCCTTGAGGATGCTGCGAGCTCGATGCAGGCAGCGTTTCCTCTGGATGTGCTCGATGGCAGGTAGTGGAGTCCCTGTGATGCGCTGGGCAGTTTTCACCACCCGCTGCAGTGCCTTGCGCTCCGCAACAGAGCAGCTCCCATACCATACTGCCACACAGTTGGTCAGGATGCTTTCTATTGCGCAGCGGTAGAAGTTCACCAGGATAGCCGAGGAGAGCTGATTCTTCCTCAGTGTCCTCAGGAAGAAGAGGCGCTGGTGAGCCTTCTTGACCAGGCTGGAGGTGTTGGTCGTCCACGACATGTCCGCCGAGATGTGGGTCCCCAGGAACTTGAAACTGGAGACACGCTCAACAGCCATTCCATTGATGTGGATGGTGTCGTGTGTGCCTCTTGACTCCTTCCTGAAGTCCACGATGAGCTCCTTCGTTTTGGTGGTGTTGAGGAGCAGGTTATTATCAGCGCACCATGTGGCCAAGTGCTGGATCTCCTCCCTGTAGGCGGTCTCATCGTTGTTGCTGATGAGACCAATCACCGTAGTGTCGTCCGCAAACTTGACGATGGAATTAGATCCATACACAGGCTTGCAGTCGGCGGTGAAGAGGGAGTAGAGAAACGGACTTAGCACACAGCCCTGTGGTACGCCAGTGTTGAGTGTGATGGATGTGGA
This sequence comes from Gobio gobio, assembly GCF_949357685.1. NCBI lineage: Eukaryota > Metazoa > Chordata > Actinopteri > Cypriniformes > Gobionidae > Gobio > Gobio gobio. The sequence continues at coordinate 53,933,822 of NC_137105.1, read as the reverse complement.
GCAGGTGAATCCTGAAAGAACATTCTGGGGTCTGTCAGTTAGGAAGTCCAAAATCCAGTTACACATTGAAGTGTTGATGCCCAGGTCTCCAAGTTTGGCTATTAACTTGGATGGGATGACAGTGTTGAATGCTGAGCTGAAGTCAACAAACAGCATGCGTGCATAAGTGTTCTTATGGTCCAGATGGGTGAGCACAGAGTGCAGTGCCATGGAAACTGCATCCTCTGTGCTCCTATTGCTGCGGTAGGCAAACTGGTGTGAGTCCAATGTGGATGGTAGAGAGTCTTTTAGGTGTTCCAGGACCAGCCGCTCAAAGCACTTCATAACGATGGGTGTGAGTGCTACAGGGCGGTAGTCATTAGGGCACCTCGGGTTAGAGTGTTTTGGCACTGGCACAATGGAAGTGCGTTTAAAGCATGTCGGTACAGCTGCTTGGGCAAGAGACAGGTTGAAAATGTCTGTAAAAACCCCAGCGAGCTGCTCCGCACATGCCCTGAGCACACGTCCAGGGATGTTGTCTGGTCCAGCAGCCTTGTGCGCGCTGATCCGGCTCAGTGCCTTGCAGACATCTGTGGAGGAGAGTGTGATTGGTGGGTGGTCAGCTGAGGGTTTGAGCTTGGTGGCAGTTTCTCTGTTGTCTCTTTCAAAACGAGCATAAAAGTAATTTAGCTCGTTCAGGAAGTTGACATCAGTGGCTGCGGGGGTGGAGTGGGTGGGTTTGTAGTCACTCATGGCCTGGATGCCCTGCCACATGCGTCGAGGGTCAGAGTTGGAAAAGTGACCCTCTATCTTTAGCTTGTAGCAGTGCTTGGCCTTTTTGATGCCCCTCTTCAGGTTAGCTCTGGATGTACTGTAGGCTTGTGCATCACCTGATCTGAAGGCAGTATTGCGTGACTTCAGCAGGAGTCGAACTTCCCTGTTCATCCAAGGCTTCTGATTAGGGTATGTGGTGATCTGTTTCTGGGTTGTAACACTGTCGATGGTGGTATTGATATGATCCAATACAGAGGAAGTGAATGAGTCAATGTCCGTGTGAGCGCCACTGGTGGCTTGAGAAGCAAACATACTCCAGTCTGTGTTTAGAAACCTTTCCTGGAGTGTGGAATCTGCCCCCGCAGGCCACACCTTGATGGTCTTTACTGATGGCTTCACACGGTTGATGAGGGGTGAATATTTGAGTGATAGAAACAAAGAGAGGTGGTCTGACTGTCCCAGGTGGGGGAGGGGTGTCGCAACGTAAGCGCCAGCCATGTTTGTGTAAACATGGTCTAAGGTTTTGTTTCCTCTGGTGTGGCAGGAAACATGCTGGTGAAACTTGGGTAGCACTGACTTTAAGTTTGAATGATTAAAGTCACCTGCAACAATAAACACAGCTTCCGGGTGATCAGTCTGTTGTTTACTGATGGCTGCGTGAAGTTCTTTCATAGCAAGCTTGGCATCAGCATCCGGGGGAATATAGGCCGCAGTGATAATAGTGGAGGTGAACTCCCGCGGTAGATAAAACGGTCTACCTTTAACCATGAGAAACTCCAGGTTAGCTGAACAATGACTCCCAACAATAGCAGAGTTTGTGCACCAAGCTTTGTTAATATAAATGCACAATCCACCCCCTCTGCTCTTCCCGGAGCCATCTAGTGTTCTATCCGCCCGGAGTGTGTGGCGTCCCGCTAGCTCAATAGCGGTGTCCGGTATTCCGCTGTTTAACCAGGTTTCAGTGAAGATTAGGACGTTACAGTTCAAAAGTTTCTTACTGTGTGTAATGCTGAGTCGAATCTCCTCCATTTTGTTCACTAGCGATCGTACATTGGCAAGGAAAATGCTGGGTAAAGAGAGCCGGTAAGGAGTTAGCCTTAGCTTAGCTCTTAGACCTCCACGCTTACCCCGCCTTTGTTTACGATCACAGCGCCGCCTTCTAGCACTTCCGCCCGGCCGGGCAGAGCGCATCGCCTCGGGCGTCCTAGCGATCTCAGGAAGGAGTTGAAGATTGTCCATAAAACTGTTGGAAATTCGCAAACCAATATCCAAAAGCTCACAACGGGTGTACGATGTAAAAGCACAACTGTTCTGTACGAACAGACCCGAGATGAACAAGAAAAATACCGCAAAATTGCAGAATCTGGAGAGACGCTGAGCCTCGCGATCTACTCGCGCCGCCATCTTGTATGCACTTCTGCTGTTATTTTATTTTCTCCCTTTATTTGTAGTTCATATATGAATGCTGCTTCAACACAATTCACATCATATGACAGATTCATAATTGTATTTCTCTTTTTATTTATTTTTTATACTTAGAACTATCCTTGTTCTGTTTCCATGGTCCTTTTTATTAACGAGAGACGGACTATAATACATATATGGGATATTTCAGTGGCATCTGTAATTGTTTGATGTTTTCTGTTCATGTGGAGGAAAAGAGAAAAAGATTTGACTTGTGCTGTCTAGTTCTGTTTGAGTTTGTGTTCTTGCTGTAGAAAATGTAAGCTTTGCTCTTTATGATTCCATGTTTTGGACGGTGGACCTCCAGAGACTCTCACACAGTTTAGTGGAACTACTACTACTACAGTCAAATGGGAATCTTAAAGTAAAGTTTGATCTGTTATTTGTGTATTCAAATATTTAATGTTCTTACTTTACTGTGAAATCCAGACCTGTGGCTGTAAGAAATGAATGGCTTACATTTGACGTTCAGACGTTTTCATAACATTTCCAGAATTATAGAATGGACTGTTCCTCTAACGTTCACATTAACCAGGAAAAACATTGAGAAATAGCGTTTTCATAACTCAGTGTGAATGTTAATCATAGAGCATATTTCTGTCCGCTGGGGAGGAGTGTGTTGAGGAGTGGCTAAAGTTATCTCAGGGGGATTTTAATGATCTGGCCTTGAAGGACATTTCTTAAGGCTATCGCTGGTCTCTGGAGCTCTGGGCCTGGTTTATCAATCTAACGCAGAAACCAGCGCAGAAATCATCTCACCACAGGGTTCACGTGTGATTCATCAATCGCTCGTTTCCACCAATCCCATCGCACGAATGATAAATGTGGCGCTAAAAACAATCGTCATTCATATCTCCTCATCTTCCAGAACATTTTGCTATATTTCCTGCACTTCTTTATCATCTTGTTGAGATCTCCATACACTGGAAAAATGTACCGTAGAATTCATACTGGCAGGAGCTTTTGGAGGATCCTCATTGGCTGCTGCCGAGCCACTCCATAGCAACCAAACAGAGCACCCTAGCAACCGTTTAACAAGACCTGTATCTCTGCATCAGAGCGTTGTGTAAAGATGGGGGTCGGATCTTTGACTCGTGCTAGCAAACTGGACTTTCAACATGCTACACATGCTAGCAGTGAATAGCTACATGCTAATGGTGATTAGTTTAGGGTTAAAATATGATAAACACAAGTAAAAGTGTTAGCATCATGCAAGCTAAATACTAATCGTGTTAACATCATGCTAGCAGCATGCTAATCATGTTAGCATTAATGCAAGCAACATGCTAATTGTGTTCACGTCTTGTTAAAAACATGTTAGCAACATGGTAATCATGTTAGCATTAATGCTAGCAGCATGCTAATCGTGTTAACATCATGCTAGCTAAATACTAATCGTGTTAGCATTAATGCTAGCAGCATGCTAATCGTGTTAGCATTGATGCTAGCAAAATGCTAATCGTGTTAGGATTGATGCTAACAACATGCTAATTGTGTTCACGTCTTGTTAAAAATTGATAACAACATGTAATTGTGTTAGCATTGATGCTAGCAAAATGTTAATCGTGTTAGCATTGATGCTAGCAAAATGCTAATTGTGTTTACGTCTTGTTATAAAAATGATAGCAACATGTAATCGTGTTAGCATTGATGCTAGCAAACATGCTAATTGTGTTCACATCTTGATAAAAACATGCTAGCAACATGGTAATCATGTTAGCATTAATGCTTGCAAATATGCTAATTGTGTTCACATCTTGTTAAAAAAATGATAGCAACATGGTAATTGTGTTAGCATTACTGCTAGCAACATGCTAATTGTGTCCATGTCTTGTTAGAAAAATGATAGCAACATGGTAATTGTGTTAGCATTAATGCTAGCAACATGCTAATTGTGTCCATGTCTTGTTAAAAAAATTATAGCAACATGGTAATTGTGTTAGCATTAATGCTAGCAACATGCTAATTGTGTCCACGTCTTGTTAAAAAATGATAGCAACATGGTGATTTTGTTAGCTTTAATGCTAGCAAAATGCTAATTGTTTTAACATAATGCTAACAGCATGCTAATTGTGTTACCATTAATGCTAGAAACATGCTAATTGTGTTCACATCTTGCTAAAAAAATGTTAGCAAAACATGGTAATTGTGTTAGCATTATGTTAACAACATGCTAATATGCTAGCAAAAAGCTAATTGTGTTAACATATTACTAAAAAGATGCTATCAGCGTGCTAATTGAGTAAGCATCATGCTACCAACATGATAATCATGCTAGCATATTGTTAAACAAATGTTAGCAAAAATTGTAATTGTGTTATCATAATGCTAGCAACATGTTAATCGTGTTAGCATCATGCTAGCAACCTGCTAATTGTGTTATTATTTTGCGAAAAACATGCTAACAAGATAATTGTGTTAACATAATGTTAGCAGCATTTTAATTGTATTAGCATAATGCTAGCAACAAGCTAATCATGTTAGCATCTTGTTAAACAAATGTTAGCAAAAATGGTAATCGTGTTAGTGTAATGTTAGCAACATGCTAATTGAGTTAGCATCATGCTTCATCATCCTCATGACACATTTATTTGTAAGGACCTTCAGCTTAAAGTGTGGTGGGAAATGAAGGTTTTTGCTGCAAACACTGGAAGATGTGAAATCCCGAACTATTTCCCCAAACGTCAGTTCCAGTGAGTCCTAGTGACCATTACAGTTGATTGAGCACAAGTGGGAAACGAATGCTGCCGTTCTCCAGACCAGAGCAATGCATGAGAGCCTGTAGTTGCTCCTGACAGTGAACCAACATGACTTTAGCTGTGGAGCTGACAGGATTCCAGCACAGACGGTGTTTGGCACACACACTGAACCTCACGCCACAGAGCCTTAAAGCTAGCGCTGTAGCTCGACTGCTAGCGCAGATTCAGAGGATTTCTGTGTTCTTCCACAGGAGCAGCACAGCAGCGGGAGCACTGAAGAGGAACCAGACCATGCTGGACCTTCCACAGCTCAAGTTGAGGACAGATGTTGCAGTCCGGTGGACCAGCGCATATGAGATGCTCTCCCATTTCCTCCAGCAGCATCTGCCATCTGTGCTGACCTCTGACCTCCTGAGGTCAGCTGTTCACTGTCATTACTGACACTACTGAAGGGCCTTAAACAAGATTACACTCATGAGTTCAGTTCATCTTCTGATGTGTTGCTGATGTGTTGCTGATGTGTTGCTGATGTGTTGCTGATGTGTTCTGTCCTGTTGTTCAAGGTTTAGCAAACGTTCATCTTATTTTCAACTGAAATGATTAAATTCATCTTTTAGTTAATGTTGCTCTGCTGTTTCTAAAGCTGAGAAAGAGAGTCTCTGACATCTGCACCTCGACTGAGATGGAAATCTCAAATGCTGAAGAGGTCAAGCCCTCAAGCCTGTGCTGGTGGAAACAAATGTCCTGTGTGAGGAGAAGAGCCAACAGTTTCTATCATTGCTCCGCTTCACACACAACTGTTGAGTGACATGAGCAGCACTGCTAAAGACTCAAAGAGATGAAGATCTACCAAGAGCTCTCAGAGAGATATAATTCTTCAGAGGAGAAGAGCAACCTCTACATCTCATCAGCCTTAGACCCTCGACCCATCACCAGAGGACACGCATCAGACATTTACCAAAGTGTGTCAAAGGCGGATCTTAAGGGAAAGGCCTTTATTAATCCTCTAAATGTTCAGCTCAAGTTTTATACTTTAAACCCATTCAATTACTGCTCAAATATACACCATCTAGTAAATATCTTCGTCAGTATTTATAAGCTATTTAGATGTAAAACTGTATGATTGTATTTGACTACTGAGCCTTTTCTTCAATAATAATGCAGCAGGTCAACAGGTGTCCACTGTTTTCTTCCAGGAGGCGGCAGACTTAATGGCCAGCAGATTTCAGATCTCTCCTCCTCCTGAGCAGGAAGAAGCACCAGGTACTGTTTGCTGCTGAGGGGATGATAGACTACAGTGAGCCTGGAAAAGATCTTTCACTTTCCAAAGAGGAGGAAATCTGTTCTTGCTGATCCGCTTGGACAGACGCTCAACAGCAGTAGCACCAGTACGTCCACACCTTCAGCTGCTCCAGAGCTGGGTCTGGAAGAGAAACATGCATATGTGACTCTCACCTTCATCTACTGGGAATGCTTTTGCATTAAAGATAAACCAGCTCTAAGCACTGAAATGTGTCCATGCGCACAGAAAATAAGTTGCCCAGTTGTAATATGTGCCTTAAGTTGATTTACAGAAAAGTTTACAGTTGACAGAAACTCTTGTTAGAAAGCACTGCAGTGTGTTCATGTTCACAGAATAGCTCATTGCACCCTTTGGTACTGAAATGTTGCCATATTTTGTTATATAAGGTTTTATCCCTGGTGTTTTTCTTTTACATCACTATTTTTAGTAATATATGCATTTCACAATTTCAGAATCGCTGGTGTTGTGATATATATCGTTATCATGGCCAAAATATCGTGACAGTGTCGTATCGTGCGGTAAACTGTGATTCCCACCCTTAGTAAGCCGTAGTGAGTTTCTGAGTTTAATTCCACCCTTTACAGGCTCTGAGAATGTTTCAGACTGAGCATTTCATCTGCTTTTACTCTTACCTGTTTGAATCCCCGCTCTGCTTCTCTCATTCTGCAATAAACACTTGTTATTTTGACTTACCTTGTCTGCTTTCTTCTGATTGTGACAGAAGACATGGGGCCGTATTCACAAAACATTTGATCTCACCACTAAGAGTTCTCCTAAATGGCAGTAAAAGTTTTCTCTTAAACCTCTTCACAAAGCTGCTGAGAGCAACTCTTACTAAGGAATAGAGAGAAGTCTTAAGCTAAGAGTAAGGGCGGGGTTGACCTCGTTGCTATGGGTGATGTCAGCACACTCACTAATAATGCCCACAGTGATTGGCTGATAGGGGAGGGATCTCTGTCAGGGATTTAATCAGAGAAATATTTTGGGGCCAAAATGTTTAAAATAAGAATGTTGTCATATTCAAATAAATATTTTAAAAAGTAGGCCTAGTGTCACTAATTACACTAATATATGTTGAGCTAATTGTCCGTGTAGATCAGAAATTTGTTATTTTAATATTATTTATATGTATAATTAAATCTATAATGTATTTGTGAAGTTTAAGTGCATGAGAAAGTTATATATACTGCATGAGCTAAAGTTTGCATGACATATCACTGTCATATGGATGGAGAAGGACAGGGAGATATTTTGGTCATACAAGAATGTGTGTACATGTTCTGTATGAAGGACCTCACTGTACATGTAGCACCTGTTTCCGATGATGTAACAGTAGCTTATATTATCAACTGATGTAAGCATGAAGTATACATTCTATTTTAAACAGACCAACATGTTTCTTTACCTTGTAAGGAATTGCAAATCCTGTGGTCAGTGGTATATAATGCTCACTGTTAATGTACAACCTCAGAGAAACATACAGCTGGCACGATAACAACACGTTTCTCTCCTATGTCGAGACATATGACAATAAAGAGCTTTTTGACAAGGCAACTGGTATTCCGGTCCTGTGATTCAATCATAACGGGGACAAAAGCTGAATTTTCAGATCTACAACTTGGCGTCACACGAACAGGATCTGCATTTCAGACATTGGTCTCAATCAATTCATCAGGTAAGACATTTTCTTTTTCTTAAAGATTCAAAGTCTGCCTGATGATCTATATTGTTGAGACAGTGACTGAAACTGCTAAAAAGATCTGTGTTATTTTGAAATACCAGTTGTGTTGCCAATGAATATGTGTCAGACATAGTTACATTTTAAGTAATTTAATTGGATGTGATTTACTTGAGTTGTTCTGATCAGTGTACCTCCAAAATATTGAATGAAGCTGGGTTTTAAAGTGGATTCTTTTGTGCAAAAGACCATTTAGTCAAATTTTCGGGAGATTAATCCGTAATGCGATTTAGCAATTAGTTCGTTGTGACTGTAAGGTGGTCGGAACACGGCGAGACTGCAGTTTTGTTTTATTTTTAAATTTTGTTATTTTTGGTGCAGAGAAAAATCTCTAATGTGTCCTTCGGGCCTTAGAACCGTGCTTAGAAGAAGTACGGGGAGGTGCAACGAACTGTGAGATTAAAGCGGTTTAAAGTGGCGGGTCTGCGCTAAAGGGTGCGCAGCTTTAGAAAACCCTAAAACGTTTAAACACGCTAAAGGTATAAAGGCGCCTTGATGAATAAAAGTGGCTAGAATCGTTGGCCTTCTGATTTTGACTGTAAAGCTGTTCAATATTTGGGGAAGAAACTGATCTGAGTTCAACTGTAAATTTGTAAGAATTATAAGAATATTTAGGATTTAACTTTTGTTTTCTTTCTCTTCTTTCTTTGTTTTCTGAGTTGTCAGCTAGGGAGAAAGAGGGAGAGGGAGAGAGTGGAGGGCAGGACCCCCAGCAGTCACACACACAGTCACGCACACACATAGACACACACTCATACACGCACACACAAAGCTATACATAGCCCTGCTGCTGAGAAGCACAGAGACACAGACCATCTGCAAAATGGCAGAGGGTGTTTATAATAGCAGAACAATATCTGCTTGGTACTTAGAAAAGAAGAACAAAAAACAAGCCAAGTTTTCAAAGAAAGGACTGGACATTGATGCCTCTTTGGATGAACAGTTTAGATGGTTCATGATCCAAAAAGACTCTGTTAAACTGAAAGCCTTTCCGATCCTTGCAGCTAACTGGATTGTGAAACAAGGAGGGATTTGTTGCAGTGCGGATGGGAGTCCAGTTCCACTTGTTGAAGCAATGAAGCCACAGATTGAAGCATATAACAAGTTGAATAAAATCATGTCTATTACATGTTCAGAAAAAGATACAACAATCATTAATGATTCATTTGATCCAGATTGGACCAATATAATAGCCGAGGCTGAAAGTAAATTTTTGCAAGCACCAGTAAACTCAGCAAAAACTGTAATGCCTCCTCCATACAATCCAATTTATCCAACTTTGCCTGAACAATGTAAAACTTCTTGTAAGCCAAATGGAGGGCCAGTTGACAAAATATTTATTGCATCTGCACAGGCCGCTCCAGTAATAACCAGATCCAAATCAACCCAGTCAAACAGAGACATGCTGCGAGTTATACCAGCACCTGCCTCTGATTGGGGTGATGAGACAAGAGAGGACGACATGATAACAATTGATAAGGTTGGTCCTGAATTCTCTTCACCTGCTATTAAAAGGGAAGAAGTACAATCTGAAATGATGATGGAGGAAAGACCATTCACACCAGGAGAACGTCAAGCCATTCTCACAGCCTTGCCTCCTCTGAAGAGACAAGATCCAAACACAGAGTTTTGGCGAGAATTAGATTCCTTGGTTGAAGCACATCAAATGACACTGAGAGACATACACACCATTGTGAAAGCTAAAATCCCAAGAGACAGATGGGAACGCTTGCCAGCGTCAATAACAACAGCCCAATGGATAGACTTGTGGGTTGATGGCCAGGGACGACCCCTGGGTCTTTGGCAAGCCTTAGATGTGTTCCGAAAAGAAATCCAAGAGATCCTGGGCAGTGGTAAGATTCCTTTCACATCAGTAACATTGATTAAGCAAAAAGATGATGAATCTCCAGATGAATATGCCTTGCGTAAATGGAATGCTTATGAAAGATGGGCCCTCTGTGCTAAAAAAGAACCAGACAGAGATGATGTACAGTTTACTGACACACTTGTGGATGGTTTTAGCACAAAATACCAACAAGCCTTATCACTTGGAGTCAATCCAGGAGAAACGTTTGACCAAATTATGCAATGGGCTGGTCGTCTAGAGATGGCTATTAGATCAAACAAGGATGAAGGAAACAAACCAAATCGAAGAGGAGTGGCATTCGCTCAATCCAACATCGACGCAGATAGGATGTTGAAGTTCTGCCACAATTGTAGAAAGACTGGCCACATCGTAAAAGACTGCTGGGCTAAAGGAGGTGGAGCAGAAGGTAAAGGCCCATCATTTAAACAGGTAAATGCCAAAAACAATGATAAAACCTTTCGAGGAAAGACGTGGACTGAAGCACAAGTTCGTCAGCTCATTGAGGGAATTATACGTCCGCAATAGGAATTAGCGGCCCCCTGTAAGAGTAACAAAAGAGACAATCGACTTTTCATCCCTGCTTTGATAGGGGGCCATCAATGTGACTGTCTAATCGATACAGGAGCCTCACTCTCCATAACTGATTTGAACCTACCTACAACACATGAAACCATAGAAGTTGAAGGAGTTGGAGGAGATATCATGATATTTCACAAAAGTATACCAGTTCCTCTGCAAATACATGAAGATGAAGTTCTATGGACACCTTTCTGGGTGGGGCCGAATTCACAAGGAAGCCTTATAGGTATGGACATTTTACCATTGTTAAACATGATCATATTTACTGACAGTCGTCAAATTACTACAACAGCTGGAATAATACCACATGAAGATCGCACATGTAATATAAGTTCTGTTGGTATAGCAAAACCAATTATCAGAGACTGGGGAAAAGACGGTGTGTGGGGTCTTCTGTGTAGCGTATATCCAGATGTTTGGGCTAAACACAAATTGGATTGTGGTAAAGCCAACATTGACCCTGTTATTATTGAGGGACCGATACATACCCCTCATAAACAATACCCCATTCGACCAGAAGCAAGACAAGCTGTTTTTGAGATTGTGGCAGACTTGGAAGCTGAGGGAATTGTTCGACGAACTTCTTCTACTACCAATAGCCCTGTCTGGCCTGTCAAAAAAAAGTCCGACAATTCATATAGATTAACCATAGATTACACACGACTTAACAGTGTAACGCCAAAACCACACCCTATTGTGGCTAACCCTGCTACCATTTTGAATGATATTCCAGGGAATGCAAAAATCTTCACGGTCTTGGATGTGCTGTCAGCTTTCTGGTCTATACCTATTGATGAAAAATCTCAAGAGAAATTGGCCTTCACTGTCGGCGCAAACCAGTATGTCTGGAACAGACTTCCGCAAGGTCTTAACCTTTCTCCAGTTGTATTTCATAGAGCCCTGGACCAATTCTTAACTGAGCGAAAAGCTGAAATTGAGAGTTCAGGAAGTGTTTGCCTCCAATATGTTGATGACTTGTTGATTGCAAGCCCAGATGAAAAAAGCCATCTATCTGCTCTAAATATTACTCTGCAAGCTCTAAGAAAAGGTGGATTTAAAGTTAACCCCGACAAAGCACAGCTGGCCAAAGCTAAAGTTATTTATTTAGGCCAAGAAATATCTGCTGAGGGAAGAAGAATGACAACAGAGCGTGTAGAGGCATTGCAGCAACTTCCAAAACCTCTGACAGTTACAGGGATGCGGAAGGTGATGGGACTTTTTAACTATTGTCGTCAATATATCCCTGATTTTGCCAGCATCACTATTCCTCTCATTGATCTGTATAAAGGGGGAAAGCCTGGAGTGGAACAGCTGGAATGGACACCAGAAGCTGAGGAAGCGTTTACTGCTATGAAAAAGAAACTGATTTCAGCCCCAGCCTTGGGTCTTCCTGATGGTCGTTTGCCATTTCATTTGTGGACCAGGGTGGGAGATGAGACCTACTCAGCAGTACTGTGTCAAAAACCAGGTGATCGATACAAACCAGTTGGATACTTTTCCACAAAGATTCCTGTCACCATGATAGGTCAACCACGATGTATACAAGCCCTTGATGGTGCCACGTGGGCAGTGAATGCTGTGGAAAATCTGATTGGTGCACAAACTGTCACACTGCACACTCCACACAGTATAGTAACGCTGTTGAACAACACAAACATCAAGACTATCACTGATGCGAGGAGAGCAAAATGGGAAGCAACTTTGCTGAACAAGGACTTGAGAGTGGAAATCATCAGAGACACTTCACTTAACCCAGCAACAATGATGCTGGAACCGCATGAGGGAATACCACATGAGTGTGAAAAACAGGTAGAAGAAGAAAGCCTTGGTCCAGTTAATCCAATCCCTCTTGAAAATCCAGATAATGAGTTATGGGTCGACGGATCCAGTTACTACATTGATGGAAAACGACATACTGGATGGGCTGTAGTAAAGGCTGATGGAACTGTTGTGAAGCAAGGAGCTCTTCCTGGGCAATTTTCAGCACAAGTAGCTGAGCTCATGGCGCTTACGGAAGCTCTTGAGCTATCGGAGGGAGGTCGAGTCAACATCTATACAGATAGTCGTTATGCTTTCGGAGTGGTCCATGACTACCTTGCCCTATGGAAAAGACGTGGACTCATCACCAGCAGTGGGAGCATAATACAACATGCTTCCATAATTCGTCGCTTAATTGCAGCATGTCAATTACCACGAGAAGCAGCTGTGGTCAAAGTAAAAGCACATCAATCTGACAAGTCCAAGGAAAGCAAAGGAAATTCTGCAGCTGATGCGGCAGCCAGAGAAGCGGCTTTACTTTCCCCTACTCCTGTTACCTTGGTTCAAGAAAACAGAAAAGATAATCCTGAGCTGCATCTTCTGTCATATCACACAGAGACAGAAGAAGAGAAAGAACAATGGAAAAAAGCAGGAGCAAAAGAAGATGATCAAGGTATCTGGAGAATTCCAACAGGACAAGTGGTAATGCCTATCGGAACAAGGAAAGAACTAATGCAGCTGTATCATGGAAAAGTGCATGCTGGAGCAAAAGCAATGAAAGCTCAAATCAGCGAGACTTGGTGGTGGCCGCGAATGATGAGAGACATTGATGACTATTGTAGGAGATGTTTGATCTGCATAAAAGCAAATGTGGGAAAATCTGTAAAGGTGAGAATGTCACATGCACCCAGACCCACAGGGCCATGGACAAATCTTCAAATTGATTTCACAGGACCATTGTCACCCAGTGGAGGATACCGATACATTCTAGTAATCATAGATCGATTTACTAGATGGGTGGAAGCATTTCCGACAAAAACTTGCACTGCTGAAGCTGCAGCACGAGTAATGGTGGAGGAAGTTTTTCCACGCTGGGGCCTTCCATATGAAATTGATTCTGACAATGGAACTCACTTCACTGGAAAATTGATGAAGGAAGCAATGAAACTGATTGGGATCAAACAGAAGTTCCATATCCCCTACAGGCCAGAAAGTTCGGGTTTCGTAGAACGCATGAACCGCTCGTTAAAAACGGCACTCACCAAGGCTATTCTGCAGACTGGCCAAGGTTGGCACAAGTTATTGCCTGCTATTCTATGGAACTTAAGAGCAACTCCAAACAGAGTAACAGGACTAACCCCTTTTGAACTGATGACTGGAAGAGCAATGGTTCTACCTCCTGATGCTCCGCCCCCTGCGGGAACAGGAGGAGATTCCACTCTGTTCCAAGAAAAGTTAAAACGTTATCTCACTATGCTGGACAAAGCTGCCAAAGGAAACAACCAGAGAGTGCGAGAAGCTCAGCAGCAGTGGGATGAAAAACACACCACTACTGATATTCCACACATTCCCAAGTTAGGCAGTTTTGTTATGGTCAAACGAATTGCTAGGAAAGGTTTAGAGGCTAGATGGGAAGGACCATATGAGATAATCTTAACTACAGATACGAGTGTTTGCCTTAAAGGGAAGGGTGTAGGGACAGATAGATGGTATCATTGGTCACAAGTTAAACCTTGTTTAGTGAATGAACAAAATGATAGCGATAGCTTATGGCCTGAAAATGAGCAATGTTCATCAGTTACTTTTAAAGACTGGGTAACAAGGAGTGGTGTTAATGATTTCTCTGCTTCCATTTCAGGAATCAATTCCATTGACATTGATTAGAGATGGTTGCAAGTTATTCTCGATACACAACGACGACGGTATGCTTGGTTTTAATTTTATTTGGTATTTACCAAGGAAGCGAAGCTTTATGGACTCCTCGAGTTCAAGGAATCACTCGGAATGCAACTCTGAAATCTGGTCAACATTTTACTCTACCCTTTATTTCCAAATGGGGATTATGGGATTGGGTGCCAAGTAATGACAAAGACCTGGCTAAATATCGAGAAGGCATCTATGGTGGATGTAACTATCACCATGAATGTTACAAAAGCAGAGTAATCTGGCCAGTTAAAGATGGGGGATATTCTAGTAGTGGTCAAAGACGAGAAATTTGTTCAAGAGAACAATGCGAAATTGTGGGATTGGACCTCATAACTTCTACTAATGTGGAAATTAACCTTATTTTGAATCGTACTCACATGCTTACAATATGGGATTCATTGACCCTAGGGTGTATTTATCCTATAGTGTTGCCATGTGAGGGATTCCTAAGGGATACTGCCTCAAGAACGACAAGATTCAAGGGAAATTATGTAAGAGTATGGCATTCAGAAGATGAAAATGAATATTGTGAAACTGAACTAGAAACTGGGGAAATTGGACGGTGTTTCTATCTTTCTGCCGAAAAGACAAACAAAGCTAAAACATGCCCGACTACAACTATTGCGCCAGCTCATGGTATTTTGTTAGCAAAAGAAACCAAAACCTTGATAAACGAAGCCCACATGGTGCGACAACGTATCAATTATAACTTGATGTCTCTGCTTACTGTTTTTGATCAGTCCTATTGTGGAAATTTCACACAAATAAGGAGTTGGTTGGAAAAGGAAGTAAAATATTATACCTCTAAAGATCCCCTGAGTAGTCGAAGTCGTAAACCTCGAAGTATATGGGGAGATATAGCGGGGGTATTTGGTTCTGTCAATTCAATTAGTAATACTGCTCAAATGAGTCAATTAAGTGAATACACTCAGTGGGTAGGGAAAATGACCGGGAAAGGACTTACTGAGGCTCTTCAAGGTTCTATACATATTATAGCAGCGGGTCAACATCTTAATAATGCTGCGAAGGAATTGGCAGACGCATTAGTAAAATCATCTAATTTTGAGACACACCGTGCGGCATGTTTATTTTTAGCTCAAAACTTAAAGGATCAATTGGTGGAGGATGTTCAAGTTATTCGGATGGGTCAAGTTCCTGAACGAATAGCTGAATCCTTGTTAGTGGTTTTTGGTAATCAACTTAATTTGACTTCTGCTAAACATATTCCATTAGTCAAAATCGCAATAGATGAGAAATCTTTGTCAGGTTCTGGAACATTACCTTTGATTATGGTATGGCCTCAGTATGGACAGCGCAATATAATGACAGTTAGGCAATTCCAATCAATGGGTATTAGACAAGGAAATTCAGTAATTAGATTAGGGAGAAATGGATATTGGGCTGAAGGGGAAACACCGATGATTTCTACCACAGACTGTTGTGTCGAGGAACATGAGTGGGTAATTTGCTCGTGTTCTACAATGTTTAGTCTATCCCTTAATGGATCTGCAGTTTGGGAGGTAGTTCCTTTAGATCAAGCCACAGGTGCATGGCAGGTGTCAGAAGCACAGTGGTGTATATTACATGATGGAATAAGTGAGAATATGATATATGGAGGGAAGTTGTGTCCAATTCCTCCTGATCCATTTTGCGTTGAAATTCTCTATCCTCTTCATTTAGGTGGAATCCATGTTCCACATGTGCAATTGCTGCAATTAGAACCACAGTGGTGGAATAATGATTTAGTGGAGGAAAGAAATTATGAACTCTTTGAGATGGTTAAAAGAGTTAAAGAAAGCGTAAAAGCAGCTCAAGAGGAGGGAATTCAAGCAATGGGACATGTTGTCGTTGCAAATGGAGTAGCCAAATTAATGTCTGAAAGGAAATTAACACAAATTCCAGGAAATCTATCATGGTCAGACTGGATAGTTCTAACTATGGTAGGAGTTCTTGTGTTTATGGTAGTAGTACACATCATCATATGTGTTACTAGAAAGAAAAGTACTAAACCTGTTAAATTGGTTATTTCTAACTATATGGATAAAGCCGAAAATGGAAAATACAGAGTAAAATAGGATATTTTATACATTGCACCACTTACAAAACACAACCCCACAAACAATCAACACCCGCTTACTGATTTACAACCCCAAGGGATAGGATTCTTTAATATCAACGTTTGTTTTAGTTTGTTATTTTGAACCAGGAACTGAAGGAATTCAGGTATTTTTACCGAAGGAGTTCAGGAACTGGCGAAGACTCATTAATGTTTCCTTTCTTAGATGTATGGGGTACATTTTAAATACGTACACATAGACGTAAGTTACACACATAGTATGCGGGAACATATCATGGGTTGGGGTCATTTCATTTTATTTTGTTTTGTTTTGTTTGTTCTATTCCCGATTCCTCATGTTTCTACTTTTATGTCTTTCGTATGTCTTTTGTTTCTTGGTTTGCTTTTCTCTCCTTACTATCACTCCATTAGGTGGCGATGATGGTGTGGAACTGACGGCCGGTAGTTCCAATGGAGGGAGCTGTAGATCAGAAATTTGTTATTTTAATATTATTTATATGTATAATTAAATCTATAATGTATTTGTGAAGTTTAAGTGCATGAGAAAGTTATATATACTGCATGAGCTAAAGTTTGCATGACATATCACTGTCATATGGATGGAGAAGGACAGGGAGATATTTTGGTCATACAAGAATGTGTGTACATGTTCTGTATGAAGGACCTCACTGTACATGTAGCACCTGTTTCCGATGATGTAACAGTAGCTTATATTATCAACTGATGTAAGCATGAAGTATACATTCTATTTTAAACAGACCAACATGTTTCTTTACCTTGTAAGGAATTGCAAATCCTGTGGTCAGTGGTATATAATGCTCACTGTTAATGTACAACCTCAGAGAAACATACAGCTGGCACGATAACAACACGTTTCTCTCCTATGTCGAGACATATGACAATAAAGAGCTTTTTGACAAGGCAACTGGTATTCCGGTCCTGTGATTCAATCATAACGGGGACAAAAGCTGAATTTTCAGATCTACAGTCCGCCTCTTATATGTCTCTTACATGAATTCAAGCTAAAATTATGTTTTATAAACAAAGTTTGTGTGGAGCATGTTCAAATGGTCTATATAATCAGTGCGAGAGGAGGTATATACACAGCCCAGAGCCGACTCACCAAGTTACCTCGACGGTTTTCTGCCTCCCTCCGCCCCCCCGTTCCTCACTCACGGTCTGTAATGCGGGGCAGAACTCTGGGTTTGGGCTAAATTCTGAGCTTGGAGCCCTCGATCCCCTTGGACAGAGCGCCTAATATGCTAATTGTATAGTGTCTTTGGGTGGATTGCGGCAACAGCCAGAAGGATTGTTTAGTGATTTGGTCTTAGTGACTTAGGAGTCCTCTTGACTACTCCTAGCGTTTCATGGATTTAGGAGCTAGTTTTAGTGCTAAAATGCTTTGTGAAATACTCTTAGAGCAAAAATTTAGGAGTCATAAAATTAGGACTGACACACCCATTATTTTTAAGAGTTTCTCCTAAATCAGCAAGTTAGGAGTTACTATTAGCCTTAAGATGTTTTGTGAATACGGCCTCAGACCACTAACATGCAGAGTCCTTTGAGCACGAGTGGGGATCGTACCGCGGATCCGTTTGCCGAATTGGTCAATGCAGTTCGTCAGTCACTCCTTCCATCAACATCATCTTCTTCAGCAGCTGCCTCTGCCGGTCCCATGGCCCGACCAGCGACCTATTCTGGTGAGGCGGAGGATTGCAACGTGTTCATACTACTGATGCTGTGCTGATATTGCTGTGCTGATATTATTCTCAGTCCAGTATAATCAGACCGATGCTGTGCTGATATTGATATTGGTGTGCTGATATTATTCTCAGTCCAGTATAATCAGACTGATGCTGTGCTGATATTGATATTGCTTTTTTCTATTATATACAGCGCCGCCGCCTGCGTCCCCACACCTCGGCCGTGAAGATGGCTGTACACCTCCATCGGGTCGCTGTAGAAATTTGCCTGGACAGAGAGAGGCAGGTGTGTGTTCATCTCGCAGAGCCAGATCCTGCCTTCAGAAGAGTGTGTGTGAGAGAGCAAGAGTGCACCTACACATCTGACGCAGTGAGCGACGTATCGCGGGTCGTTGTGGTACCGCTCATCTTGAAGGAAGGTCTGAACGATGCGCTCCAGCACCACAGACAAACCCTTCCTCTCCTCCACTGACAGCTTGCTCTCCAGAAACTGAACAAACCTGCCACACACCAGCCATGAGTGACAGACAGAGAGGGGATCATTTCATCAGAGCTATAATAAAGACATTAAAGATGTTCTTACTTATCCCAGGGGTCTAACGGGTCATCTCCAGCATAGCTGCGCACGCTCAGCTCAAACGCCCTGCAGTGATGAAGAGATCATCAGTGTTATTCACTTCACCGGTCATAATGTTACGCCTGATCGGTGTAGAGGAAAGTGTTCACCGGTCATAATGTTACGCCTGATCAGTGTAAAGTGTTCACCGGTCATAGTTTATTCAGGATTCTTTGATGAATAGAAAGCTCATAAGAACAGTGTTTATCTGAAATCTTTTTTCTACTACCATTCAAAAGTTTTGGGTCAGTAAGAACTTTTTATTTATTTATTTTTTGGGAAAGAACTGAATAGATTTATTCAGCAAGGATGCATTCAATTGATCAAAAGTGACATTTATAATGTTAAAAAAGATTCTATAAAATAAATGCTGTTTTTAAACTTTCTTTTCATCACAGAATCCTGAAATAAACTATAATAATCATAAATGTGTGTTGATCATCAGATCCTCATATGAGAATGATTAGTGAAGGGTCATGTGACACTGAAGACTGGAGTAATGATGATAAATTCAGCTTTGATCACAGGAATAAATCACACTTTACTATATATTCACATAGAGAACAGCTGATCTACACTGGAGTGTGTGTGTGTGTGTGTGTGTGTGTGTGTGTGTGTGTGTGTGTGTGTGTATGTGTGAACAGCTGATCTACACTGGAGTGTGTGTGTGTGTGTGTGTGTGTGTGTGTGTGTGTGTGTGTGTGTGTGTGTGTGTGTGTGTGTGTGTGTGTGTGTGTGTGTGTGTGTGTGTGTGTGTGTGTGTGTGAACAGCTGATCTACACTGGAGGAATATTTCACTGTTTTACTGGAGTTATGATCAGATTCATGAGCACAAGAGACTCAAAGACTGTCATAGATGTATGAAAATGTATTAAAACACACAAGCCCAGAGAAGGGAGACACACAGTTGTGTTATATAGAACAAAACATCATGATATTGTCCCATATTAATAACCGAACTGAATCATAAACATCATCAGGACGAACACACACTCTCGGTCAGATGCTAACACGCTACTTACTGAAAATAAGAATTAATGTCCATCGTTTCTTCTTGTTGAACACAGAAAGTTCGTGGGCGAATGTTTACGGTTAAACGAGACTCATTTAAAACACGTTAATAACAATATTAATCGCTAATATTTCCGTTAACTAGCCCCGCTCTGCTAACTGTATCACTGCAACAACAACATGTTTTCAAATGTACAGCTTAGCCAATCATTAGCCTTCATGTGGCTCAACAGCCAATCAGAGTCCGACTCAACAACGCGTCACGTTTACTCGGTGGCTCCGCCCTCTCTATGGCTCTGGGTGGCGCTGGGCGGAGCTTACATGAATATTCATGAGTTTCCTGTTTGGCGTTAAAGACACTCTGAAAATATGAACACGTGCTCTCCGGATCATCACAGAAACTGTTTTGAGATTTCCAGCTTCACATGAAAGAGCAGGACAGACCTCACAGCCGACAGTAAATACATCAATAAATAAATAAAGAGAGACTCAGTGATTCTGAGAGAATTCATTCTGCTGATCTCATTACATTCATGATTATTCATACTGTCATCAGTTCACATCAATCATTCATAAACCACTTCATGATTAAATCAACCAGTCCTTTATTACATCTCATGATCAGTTTACAATATACATATTACAGCAATCTGATAATATATCAATATTATTACAACCTTATTAAAGATTCAGAGCAGTGTGTGTGTGTGTGTGTGTGTGTGTGTGTGTGTGTGTGTGTGTGTGTGTGTGTGTGTGTGTGTGTGTGTGTGTGTGATGAATCTAGATTCATAACTGCAACATAATGGAGGGAAAAAAATAAAACTGTAATTAAGTGAGATTTGAGTCTGTGTGCATGTGGACGTTAGAAAGAGGATTTACAAGTCTGTGTGTGTGTGTGTGTGTGTGTGTGTGTGTGTGTGTGTGTTTAATCTGACACAGAGACACTGAAGAATCATCATCATAAACCCTAAATCCAGCACAGAGGGGTTCCGTGAATGTGGTGTAGAGTGTGTGTAAGTGTGTGAGTGTGTGTGTGTCAGAGACGCTGTAGAAGGACAGAGTGCCGGCCGACACGTCCACACACACTCCTGCTCTCTTAGAGGATGAACTGATGTCAGGGATATCAGTGCTGTTGTTATTGTGAAGGACAGAGAATCTGTCACCATAGCAGATCAGACTCCAGGATTTGTCATTGAATCCAAACACACAGTCACTCTCTCCTTTCCTGCTGATTCCTTTATATGTCACTGATATAACAGCACTATATCCGCTCCACTCAGCCTCCCAGTAACAGCGTCCAGTCAGACTCCCTCCACACACAACCTGAGGACACTCATCAAATCTCTCTGGATGATCAGGATACGGCTGATGCTCTCTCACACGCGTCACCTTCCTGTTCCCCTCAGACAGAACAAGACGAGTGTGTGCTGTGTTTGGATCCAGTGTGAGATCACAGGCGTCTGAACACAAGAAGAGAGAAACATCTAGAACAACAGTCACTAGACGAGTGTGTGTGTGTGTGTGTGTGTGTGCTGTGTGTGAGAGAGTGTGTGTGTGTGTGTGTGTATGTGTGTGTGTGTGTGTGTGTGTGTGTGTGTGTGTGTGTGTGTGCTGTGTTTGGGTCCAGTGTGAGATCACAGGCGTCTGAACACAAGAAGAGAGAAACATCTAGAACAACAGCCACTAGACGAGTGTGTGTGTGTGTGAGTGTGTGTGATTGTGATTGTGTGTGTGTGTGCTGTGTGTGAGAGAGTGTGTGTGTGTGTGTGTGTGTATGTGTGTGTGTGTGTGTGTGTGTGTGTGTGTGTGTGTGTGTGTGTGTGAGTGTGTGTGTGTGTGTGTGTGTGTGTGTGTGAGTGAGTGAGTGAGTAAGCATGTGCGTGTGTGATTGTGTGTGTGTGTGTGTGTGTGTGTGTGTGTGTGTGTGTGTGTGTGAGTGTGTGTGTGGGATTGTGTGTGTGTCAGCGTGTGTGTGTGTGTGTGTGTGTGTGTGAGTTGAGTGCGAGTGTGTGTGTGTGAGTGATTGTGTGTGAGAGAGAGTGTGTGTGTGTGTGTGTGTGTGTGTGTGTGTGATTGTGTGTGTGTGTGGGCATGTTTTTGTGAAATATCAGGACACAAATGTGTATAATTACAAAAAGAGGGTGAAATATGAGGACGTTCCATGTCCTCACTTTTCAAAATGCTTATAAATCACACAGAACAAGGTTTTTTCACAGAAAGTCTCCTGTGAGGGTTAGGTTTAGGGGCAGGGGCAGTGTGTGTGTGTGTGTGTGTGTGTGTGTGTGTGTGTGTGTGTGTGTGTGTGTGTGTGTGTGTGCTGTGTGTGAGAGAGTGTGTGTGTGTGTGTGTGTGTGTGTGTGTGAGTTGAGTGCGAGTGTGTGTGTGTGAGTGATTGTGTGTGAGAGAGAGTGTGTGTGTGTGTGTGTGTGTGTGTGTGTGTGTGTGATTGTGTGTGTGTGTGGGCATGTTTTTGTGAAATATCAGGACACAAATGTGTATAATTACAAAAAGAGGGTGAAATATGAGGACGTTCCATGTCCTCACTTTTCAAAATGCTTATAAATCACACAGAACAAGGTTTTTTCACAGAAAGTCTCCTGTGAGGGTTAGGTTTAGGGGCAGGGGCAGTGTGTGTGTGTGTGTGTGTGTGTGTGTGTGTGTGTGTGTGTGTGTGTGTGTGTGTGTGTGTGTGTGTGCTGTGTGTGAGAGAGTGTGTGTGTGTGTGTGTGTGTGTGTGTGTGCTGTGTGTGAGAGAGTGTGTGTGTGTGTGTGTGTGTGTGTGTGTGTGTGATGGGTAGGTTTAGGGGCAGTGTAAGGGGATAGAAAATACGGTTTGTACGGTATAAAAACCATTACGCCTATGGAATGTCCTCACATTTCACAAAAACAAACATGTGTGTGTGTGTGTGTGTGTGTGAGTGTGTGTGTGTGTGTGTGTGTGTGTGTTTGGATCCAGTGTGAGATCACAGGCGTCTGAACACAAGAGAGAAACATCTAGAACAACAGTCACTAGACGAGTGTGTGTGTGTGTGTGTGTGTGTGTGTGTGTGTGTGTGTGTGTGTGTGTGTGTGTGTGTGTGTGTGAAGTGAGAGTGTGTGTGTGTGTGAGAGAGAGATGAACTCATGTGAAGTGAAAGATGTCGTCACTGAATGTATTTTGTGTCAATGATAAATGATCCTCAGTTTCTCCTCATAGACTGATGTGATCACTGAAGAGTTCAGATAAAGTGACCTGAGGATTGAGAAATGAGTCCTAGAGATTGAAAAACTCTAATATTTGATGTTTTCATGTCATCATAAAACGTTCTTATAACATTTTTATGATGAATAAATCACTAAAGTTCTGCAATATATTAAAATAATATTCACAATAACAATTCCTGACCGTTTACATGATGTCGTGTGTGTTCATGTTGTGGAAATATTAAAATCTTTCTCAAAACTTAGAAAGTGAATAATATATTAAAGGCTTAGGGTTCGGTTTATTAACGCTATTAAAAGAACATTATACATAAAAACATAAACAGAGTAAATATAAAAACATCATTATAAAAACACTTTTTGCATTTTATATTTTATTTATTTAATATTTCTTTTAATATTAACATGGATCTAAAATGGATGTATATTTCTATGTCTGGAATATTTCAAATGCGGTTTATTCAGAACTACACATTTAAAAGCCATGTTTGTGTGTAATCGGGCAGATCTTTGACTATTACCAAGTCTTAATGTGTGTTTTATGTTTATATTATTATAGCAGGGCTGGCGACTCTCATTGGCCCTCATTTATCAATCTTGTGTAGAAACAGGCGTATATGTTGGCGTAAGATTATGCTTACACTCCTCTCACCGCCTGATTTATGAAGCTGTGCGCATCTCTGAAATCCAGGTGTACACAAAACCTGCCCTTGATAAATGCAGCGGCTGAAAACGATCGTCATTAGAATAACACGCCCCTATATATTCAAGTCTCCGCCTCCTCCACGCCCTCATTTTACACCATGGACACACGAAAGACGGCAATGAAGCGAAACTTCTCTGACGTGGAGATCGAGACCATCACCAGGGAAGTGGAAAAAAAACAAAATTGTTTTATTTGGGAGTTTAAAGAGTGGGATTAAAGGCGCCCACAAAAAGGTGTCCGGTGGAAATCCAGTTTAAAGCTGTTTGGATGAGAAATTACCTCACAATTCATTATTTTACAGCACGTGTTTTGAAATAATTAGCATTTAATTTTGTATCACGTCACATGTATTGGGGTGTACAATAGTGATGATGATGTGATGTGGAGTACCATTCATTCACATTAATAATTGCATGACAATTTGTAAGATTCTTATTATTATGATTTGTATTATTAATGACGCTTATTGTTATTTAGAAGAAGAATGTCGTTATTATTATTATTTATTTTATTATTATTTAAAAGAAGAAGAATGTCATTTTTATTATTTTGTCAGTCTGAATTATGTTCAGTCCCAGTGCGTGCGCAGCTGCCGGGCCTAACCAACGTCAGGTAAAGCGCACAGGCTCAACTGGAGGAATACATATGCCTACAAATCAAATGCTTTGGTAAAGTCACACAAATTAAACACTGAAGTCCATGTTGCAGAAAAATAAACACTGAAGTTTATAATTACTATATCCCTATTCGCACGGGATTAGTAGCCTATTGTGGGCACCTCTGGTGATTTGTAATAATTGCAGAGAATGTCTGTGATCTTAATCCCGTGCGAATCGGCCATGTCTGTAATATGTAATGTAAATATTCCCCCGCAAATGACCTTCCATATTTCGCCAAACACCGAGGTCCTGTGATAATATACAGGGAGTGCAGAATTATTAGGCACGTTGATTTTCTGATCATATTTTTTTTCCAGGCACATTTGACCAATTCCAAAACCACAGTAATCCTAATAACTACTATTGATTTAGTATTTAATAATGTATAAGTGATATATAATTGTTCATGAAGGCTGGAAATGAAAATCACCTTATATTCAGGTGTGCAGAATTATTAGGCATGTTTTCTTTTACAGATAAATTGAGCCAAAAAAGAGATTTAACTCAGACTGAAAAGTCAAAAAGTATTAAATGCCCATGAGAAGGATGCAATACTAATGCAATACTAGACATTGCAGTTAAGGCATGACCATTGGACAGTGAAATGCTCATTGGGTCAGCAGGATCTGACAAAAACAGGTGGTGAAGAAAAGACACCTCTTAACTGCAAAAGAATTAAGAATTAAGGTGAAGAATTAAGGGTGAAACCATCAGGAAGCCTTTAGTCTCCAGCGCCACCATTTTCCAGAGCTGAACCTACCTGGAGTCTCCAGAAGTGAAGGTGTCAGGATCTCAGAGACTTCAGTTAGGTGAAGAATCCTAAAAAATGACCCCACTAGATAAGAATCACAAGCTGAAGTGTTGTAAAATACATGAAGAAGGTTTTTTTATTTTTATTTTAACTCAAAACGTGCGTACACCACCTCCTGAGCTGGCGTAGGATTTGAGCGTGCCGTACGCCAACGGCCATATTGATAAATCTCAAAGTCACTGTGGTTTTGGGTGTACGCTGGAAATTTGGTGTACGCACTTTTGATAAATGAGGGTCATTCAGTGTGAGACTCACACACTCTGCTTCAGTTGGGGACACTAAATGTTCCACTAAATGACTGATCTGCCCATTGTCACTGTATGATCATTGAAATGAGCTGATGACATCACCGTTTTCTCCGGAGCGGCTGTACGGCCGAATCAAATTCTGTTGCATTATTGTCCTGTTTAACACTGTGAAGCTGCTCTGAAACAATCTGCTCTGTAAAAAGCGCTATATAAATAAAGTTGACTTGACACACTCTGTCTTTGTCAGTCACGTGTGTTTATTATGTGTGACGTCTCCAGTCAAAGACTGAAAAAACACAACTCAGAGCAAAGAGGACACTGACCACACGCCAACACACAACTCAGAGCAGGTCACTCTCAATATGACAAAACAAAGCCTCAAATTCTGTCCGTTTTATTCTGAGATTCACTCAATAAATGTGTTTTCCTCTGTTTAATGTGGCGTGACAGATCGCTGTAGCGCCTCAGTTCAAGCGGCATCTCTTCCTCTTCACTACGAGTTACAGCAGCAAATAAACATGAATGAACATCAGAAGATACAGAACAACTGACTGACATCAATCCTGTGTCATGTGATCATCCATCAGTGTTTCAACCGCAGAAAGACGTCAAGCTTGAGAACAATATGTCACGCAACATTACGTTTACCTCCGGAAAGCCATTCAATGACAAGAAACTCGACAGTTAACTAGAAAAATAACTCTAGAGAGTTCACTATATTATATATTCATTATATCTCTACTCTTATTAAAGAGTTATGACTATAGTTATTATTATAAAACTGGAGGCTTCTCTATAGTTTAGAGCATTAGTTGAGATATTCAAATATTAACACACTTTATAACAATATTCATTAGTTATAAACATTCAAACGAGTCCTCATAACATTTTAAAGCCACGATGTACAGAACATCACACAAAGATATAGAAGAAAATGTAGAAAAACATTTTGGATAAATAAACCTAAAAAAAAAAAAAAAATGAATAACTGCCAAACTGCAGATCTGCAAATTAAATCGGCCTGTGCTAGCACACTCTCAGTAGCGCAACACTGATGCTCCGGAAAACAATAAAATATTAATTTACAGAATTAAATTAGAACAGAATATACCTTTCTAATAAATACAAATTAAAACCGAAATAAGTCGTATGTGTATAAACCGGTGTGTGTAATCAGATTAGCCGCTTTCACACAGCAATCCCGGGAAATTAGCAACGGCGTTCTGACTTTTTACCGGTAAGAGACCGT
Organism: Gobio gobio; assembly: GCF_949357685.1. NCBI lineage: Eukaryota > Metazoa > Chordata > Actinopteri > Cypriniformes > Gobionidae > Gobio > Gobio gobio. The sequence goes on along the minus strand of NC_137105.1, from coordinate 53,907,454 downwards.
TCACACATCAGCACCAAAATACGGTAAATTCTTTAAACGCTGCGCCGCTCTTCATTCGCCCGCATGAGAAGAAGTGCTTTAGTTTCACTATTTGTTCAATTTGACAACATATGACGTCTTGTGAAAGGCATAAGGAATGATCAAACAGAACGCGTGTTTGCTCTTAAAAACACAAGACGGGTATAATAGTATCAAACTGCAGAGCCGCAGCGCTGATGAAGGGGGAAGAAGGCTGGGTCTCGAGTGTTGAAGCTGCGAGATGTGGCTCAACGGTCAAAGATGATCATTTACCAGTAAAGACTGTGTGTGAAAGGGGCTAATGAGCACCCCATACAGCCACAATGGCATGATCCTCGTTTCATAACACCTCTGCGGAGATTCCACTGGGAGATTGGTAGTGGAATCAGGCTCTTCCTGTCGAATCTTCAACTATTCGGGGTCACCCCTACATGTAATATGTTGATTAATCTCATATTTGATGCGTCGGGTTGGGTTTACTCAGTTTCCCAGTGTTCATTCTTCAGCTTCAGCTCAAACGCAATGCCACACATTATGATTGGGTTATTAGAAACAATCTCATTCCTCTTAGATGTAGATTGATGATGCATTATTGATAACTAGCAGTGGAAATAAAACTGCCCATCACTAGTAGCTCTGTCAGAACTTTATATTAATGAATGAATCCTAATGACTTCTTCAAAAGAGAAGATGCTCTCTTCATGATCCACACATAAGAACTCACAGGAGTTCATGAACCTTCCCTGAGAGGCAAGTGATGTTTATACACCACGGTCTTATGTGAGATATATTCATAAATCACCATCACCAGTTAAAGGAAATATTCTGTGTGAGCCTTTACTCCAAAAAGAAGTTTGAATACTCCATTGAGCCTTGGTTTATTCAGAATAATTGTGATATTTTCTTGTTGTCTTGTGGCTTATATGAGTCGAGTTCAGTCTGAAGTAGTCAAACTAAAGATATCTCATGCTCATCTTCTAATAACAGTGAAGTGATAACTTGAGGCAGTGTGTTCACTTTACAGGTGGAGCATTGGCCCTCTCTGCTCCTCTCTGAGGGAATGAGCTGAGAACATCAGCTGAACACACATCTCTCTCACAAGCACTTAAAGGCTGAGTTCACACACACATTACAGCTCTGTCATCATTCACTCGCCCTCATGTCGTTTCAAACTCGTAAGACCTTCGTTCATCTTCAGAACACAAATGAAGATCTTCTTGATGAAATCTGAGAGCTCTCTGTCCCTCAATTGACAGCGACACAACTTGTTTAGGTTGCAGATTTAGTTGCACAAGCGCCTCGTGAAGGATGTAGAAGATTTTATTTATTTAGAAATTAGCAATTTAAGGCTAATTCAAAGACACTATTATGTTTAACTGTGTGCTGTGCATGTGCATTGACTTTGAGAAAGTCCTTTAAAATGACAAGCATAGGATTTGTGTCCTCCAGAAAAAGAACTTGGAATACAGTGAAATGTGAGCCAGGTGCTTAAAGCTTGTTACCATAATAGGAAAACAACTGTGGTATATATGTAACAGAAAGTCCAAAGAGTGGGGTGGTCCTTGCAAGAACCCCCAGGCTTTGTTGTGTGGTTGGTGTGAATAAAGCCTTTTCTGAAATCTTTAATCATATGCAAAGTAATTTTTATGGAAAGAGAATTCTTCAACATATTTGGCACCCCAGATGGGACTGGCTCAGGAGCTGATAAAGAACCGCGGCAGGGTGTTCCTGGACGAATCAGCACAAACAAGTGGCCACGGTAAGCAGTTTTTGCTTAAAGTTTGTGTCATTCGCCAGAAATGTACCTGTTGTGGTGAGACAGCTTCTCCAAATTTAAAGAACTGAAAAGGATTTTTGATTTCAGAATAAATGCATGCTGTAGAATTTCTAACAAAAAGGCCTTGGGGATAAGGAAATATGTAGAAGCGTAAATTAGGTTATGTGTATTCTTGTCAAGCCAGATAGTTTTAAAAAGGTTTTAATTGAGCTTTATCATGTTGAGGAAGTGTATTGATAAAGTTTCAATTGTGTTTTATCATGTTGAGGAAGTGTATTGATAAAACTTGATAAAAGGTTTTAATTGTGCTTTATCGTGTTGAGGAAGTGTATCGATAAGGTTTTAATTGTGTTTTATCGTGTTGAGGAAGTGTATCGATAAATTTGAAAAAAAGGTTTTAATTGAGCTTTATCATGTTGGGGAAGTGTATTGATAAAGTTTCAATTGTGTTTTATCATGTTGAGGAAGTGTATTGATAAAACTTGATAAAAGGTTTTAATTGTGCTTTATCGTGTTGAGGAAGTGTATCGATAAGGTTTTAATTGTGTTTTATCGTGTTGAGGAAGTGTATCGATAAATTTGAAAAAAAGGTTTTAATTGAGCTTTATCATGTTGGGGAAGTGTATTGATAAAGTTTCAATTGTGTTTTATCATGTTGAGGAAGTGTATTGATAAAACTTGATAAAAGGTTTTAATTGTGCTTTATCGTGTTGAGGAAGTGTATCGATAAGGTTTTAATTGTGTTTTATCGTGTTGAGGAAGTGTATCGATAAATTTGAAAAAAAGGTTTTAATTGAGCTTTATCATGTTGGGGAAGTGTATTGATAAAGTTTCAATTGTGTTTTATCATGTTGAGGAAGTGTATTGATAAAACTTGATAAAAAGGTTTTAATTGTGCTTTATCGTGTTGAGGAAGTGTATCGATAAGGTTTTAATTGTGTTTTATCGTGTTGAGGAAGTGTATCGATAAATTTGAAAAAAAGGTTTTAATTGAGCTTTATCATGTTGGGGAAGTGTATTGATAAAGTTTCAATTGTGTTTTATCATGTTGAGGAAGTGTATTGATAAAACTTGATAAAAAGGTTTTAATTGTGCTTTATCATGTTGGGGAAGTGTATTGATAAGGTTTTAATTGTGGTTTATCATGTTGAGGAAGTGTATTGATAAATTGGACAAAAAGAGTTTTAATTGTAAGTTATTGAGTTGAGGAAGTGTATCAATAGACTTGACAATAAGAATTAGTGCATTGATTTGATTAAATTAAAAAATAAGAAATACAAATCGTGTTGAGGAAGTGTATCGATTTGATTAAGTTAAATAAATAAGGAAAAAATTAAGAGTAAAACAATAATTATTTTCTTAAAAGTATAGAATAGAGTGTGTTTGCTGGACTGCCTGTGGCTAAGAATAGTGTGTGTGTATGTGTGTGCAAGTTTGAGTGTCAGTGGTTAAAAATAAGCTTTTCCTCTTGTGAGGGTGTCTTCCAGCATTCTGTGTTGGAGGTAAACATTTCATTTGAGAAAGAGATAAAAGAATGTCTGAATGAGCCCGAGAGACATTCAGTTAGGAAGAGTGGTGTTGCAGAATTAGAACAAAATAAAGAAGCCATATGACAATTGGTGAATAATTTTATTAATGTAAAGTAAAGTTAAATAGTAAAATTAAAAATTGGAAAATTAAAAAGTAGCTGTTGATTAGCAGATATTGTATATGATGAAAGTAAAAAGGCAAAGGTAAATAAAATAAAAGAAATAAATAAGTGATTAATTTGAAAATTATATTTGAAAACAAGTTAAAGTTAAAGAAAGTAAAGTAAAGTAAGTTAAAGAAGTGAATCAGGTCTAGAAATTGTTTATTAAAATAGTTATTGATTAAAGGACAATTATGGCCACTCCGGTGGAAATGTTAGGCTCAAAATACCCACTGTGTAAAGAATTAATAGATGAGATGTCAAATAAATGGCAAAAAAGAACTCAGAATATGATAACCAAATGGCCAAAAGAAGGGACATTTGATGTAACATTATGCGAAGAAATGGAAACCTTGATAAAAAATTACAAAATCAAGAACAGTTTAAAGAAAAAGAAGAGAGAAATTAAAAGAGAAAAGGAAAAAGCAGTGCTGGCATTGTTCAGAAAAGAAGGAGAAGAATTATTAAGAAACATAAGACAGGCAAGGAAGATTTTAAAAGAAGTAGACAAGGAAACAAAAAATAAAGAACACATGTTTTCTAACACTCTGTCAAATGTAACTCCAGAAGGGCAGTTCCCAGTTCTAAAAGGGTTGGTCGAGGTCATAGGTGAAATGCAAATGGAAGGACAGGTGGAGTTAGAAAACGAAAAACAAACAAGACAAGATGTGAGACAAAAGGAGAAAAGTAAAACATTTGAGAAAAATGTACCGTTAGATTGTTATGAACAAGCACGAGAAGCATTAGAGCAGCTAAAAACTAAGTATGCGGATAAACAGGCAGAAAGAAAAGAAGTTGAAACAGAAACACAAATCAAAGACTTAGATAAAAGTATCAAAGAAACAGAAGAATTGATAAAACGTACAGAGAGGAGGGCGAGTGATAGAAAGAGACTATTAGATAGTTTAAATATAGAAGAGGAAAATGCGGAAAGGTGGTCACAGGGGAGAGAGACAGGGAAGTTAAGAACCCTGACAAAACAATTACCTATTTTAATTCGGGGGGCTCAAGTTTCTTACGTACCTTGGAAGTCACAGGACTTAATGGGCCTTGTCACGTCCCTACCTGACATTCATGAGGGGGCTGGAAAGTGGATTAGAGTGTTTGAGGAAGAAACAATGGGGAAGTTGTTATCTGTGGGGGACATTAAAGCACTTCTGGCGAAAATTCTAGGTGGATCAAAAATGGAAGAAATTCTTCAAGCTGCTGACCTAGACAGAGCTGTGAACTCTTGCTATGTGGATGGGACTGTGTTTGATGCATATCGTCCAGCAATATGGCAGGCTTTGCGAAATGAGTATCCTACTCGGGTAGATCCTAAATCGCTAAAAGGGGAACAGCTGGGGGACACTGAAAGTCCAATCATATATGTGCAGAGACAATTAAAAATATAGCTGCAAGCAGCAATACCGGGGCCAAGCGCAAAGAAGAAGACAAGACATGCCAAAATGGCTGGCAGTGTCAGATCAACTGGAGCAATGAGCAATTAATCACGTTTTAAGATGATTTTAGGCAAAAGGCTGAAAAATGCATTGTAGTCTGAGAGTGTCAGACCAACTGCAACAATTAACAATTATACAGTTTAAGAAGATTAGGCAAAATGGCTGAAATATCATTTATAGAGTCACTGATAATATAAGTTAATGGTTTATCACTTTTGACCAATAGGTGGCACAGTTACAAAATTGATGTGGTGTAGTCAGAATAAGGGAACAATGACACATGCAAAGTTTGATGCCAATATGTCAAAGCATTGCAGAGATACAGCCTCAAGAGTCATTTTGGTATCATGGCTCAACTTCGTCACTGCGGTTTACAAAAACGGTTTCATCTATTGATGCAAAATCCCTAACTTTTTGTTGACATAGTCTGAAGATGATACGATTCGATTTTGGTGGAAATTGGATAAACGGTCTAGGATGAGTTTGAAAAAGTAGGTTTTGATCAAATAAGAACATTGAGGACAGGATGTTTGACCAAATATGGCAAAATTAGTATCTATGTTCTCGGCATGAGCCAATAAATGTATTATGACCAGTTTCATTAAACTAGGCTAATTTAATCAAAAGTTATTAGCATTTTTGTAAATTTTGTTATAACCTCTGACCACAAGGTGGCACTGCCCCAAAACTTTTTGAGTACCTTCAAAGCATGGTGCGGAAGACCCATACCAAGTTTCGTAACGATTGACTAATGCGTTTGTAAAATATAGTATTTTAGCACATAATTCAAAATGGCCGAGAGCCAAAATGGCCGATATGGTAAAATTGAATATCAGACAACTCTGAATACCGTCCTGAATCTAACGAGACAACTTTTATGATTTTTGGACAAACAGTTCAAAAGTTATAAGCAAAAATAGCCATTTTTTGTATCTCCGGACCAGTAGGTGGCGCTGCGCAGAAACGCTGCAAGTTGCCTCAAGTCATGCTTGTGATGACATGTACCAAGTTTGGATTGAACACGATAAAGCATTGTGGAGATATAGCCTTATGAGTGTTTTTGCAACCGCTACGTAAAATTTGTGTGCACGTTTATCAAAAACGATTTGACGAATCAACTTGATTTGCAAGATTTTTTGTCAGCATGGTCTGAAGATGATCTGGTTCAATTTTCGTGCAAATCGGACAAACCGTCTAGGACGAGTTCGCAAAAGTAGGTTTTTTGGAAAATTAAATATGGCGGGGAAATTATCATGACCGAAAATGACGTCATAGGATGCAATTGAATCGGCATGAGCCAATGAATGTATTATGACCAGTTTCATTATACTAAGCTAATTAAATCAAAAGTTATTAGCATTTTTGTCAAGTTTGTTATAACTTTTGACCACAAGGTGGCACTGCCCCAAAACTTTTTGAGTACCTTCAGGGCATGGAGTGGAAGTCACATACCGAGTTTAGTAACAATACACTAATGCATTTGTAAAATATAGCATTTTAGCACATAATTCAAAATGGCCGACAGCCAAAATGGCCGATATGGAAAAATTGAATATCAGACGACTCGGCATGCCGTCCTGAATCTAACGAGACAACTTTTATGATTTTTGGACAAACGGTTCAAAAGTTATAAGCAAAAACAGCCATTTTTTGTATCTCCGGACCAGTAGGTGGCGCTGTGCCGAGACACTGCATGTTGCCTCAAGTCATGCTTGTGATGACATGTACCAAGTTTGGTTTGAATACGATAAAGCGTTGCGCAGATATTGCCTTAAGAGTGCTTTTGCAACCGCTACGTAAAATTTGTTTGCGTGTTTATCGCAAATGATTTGACGAATCAACTTGATTTGCAAGATTTTTTGTCAGCATGGTCTGAAGATGATCTGGTTCAATTTTCGTGCAAATCGGATGAACCGTCTAGGACGAGTTCGCAAAAGTAGGTTTTTCGGTTAATTAAAAATGGCGGGAAAATTATTATGACGGAAAATGACCTCATAGGGTGCAATCGAATTGTCTTGAGCCAAGGAATCAGAGGAAAAAAGAATTTCGTTTCTAGCCCTTATGGTTCAAAAGTTATTAGCATAAACATGAGTCTAATTTTGGACTGATGGTGGCGCTAGAGGGATTGAGTTAGAGACTCAAAATTTGCTAAGGTGACATTTCAGACTGTCCTCTATTAGTGTGCCAAATTTCATAACTTTTTACCATACGGTTCTATGGGCTGCCATAGACTTCGTGGCGGAAGAAGAAGAAGATGAATAATAAATATAGCTGCAAGCAGCAATACCGGGGCCAAGCGCAAAGAAGAAGACAAGACATGCCAAAATGGCTGGCAGTGTCAGATCAACTGGAGCAATGAGCAATTAATCACGTTTTAAGATGATTTTAAGCAAAAGGCTGAAAATGCATTGTAGTCTGAGAGTGTCAGACCAACTGCAACAATTAACAATTATACAGTTTAACAAGATTAGGCAAAATGGCTGAAATATCATATATTGAGTCACTGATAATGTAAGTTAATGGTTTATCACTTTTGACCAATACTTTGACCAGTTACGAAATGTATGTGGTGTGGTCAGAATAAGGGAACAATGACACATGCAAAGTTTGATGCCAATATGTCAAAGCATTGCAGAGATACAGCCTCAAGAGTCATTTTGGCATAATGGCTCAACTTCGTCACTGCGGTTTACAAAAATGGTTTCATCTATTGATGCAAAATCCATAACTTTTTGTTGACACAGTCTGAAGATGATACGATTCGATTTTGGTGGAAATTGGACAAACGGTCTAGGATGAGTTTGAAAAAGTAGGTTTTGATCAAATAAGAACATTGAGGACAGGATGTTTGACCAAATATGGAAAAATTAGTATCCCTGTTCTCGGCATGAGCCAATGACTGTATTATGACCAGTTTCATTAAACTAGGCTAATTTAATCAAAAGTTATTAGCATGTTTGTAAATTTTGTTATAACCTCTGACCACAAGGTGGCACTGCCCCAAAACGTTTTGAGTACCTTCAAAGCATGGTGCGGAAGACATGATTTTTGGACAAACAGTTCAAAAGTTATAAGCAAAAATAGCCATTTTTTGTATCTCCGGACCAGTAGGTGGCGCTGCGCCGAAACGCTGCATGTTGCTTCAGGTCATGCTTGTGATGACATATACCAAGATTGGTTTGAATACGATAAAGCGTTGTGGAGATATAGGCTTATGAGTGTTTTTGCAACCGCTACGCAAATTTTGTGTGCGCGTTTATCGAAAACGATTTGACAAATCAACTTGATTTGCAAGATTTTTTGTCAGCATGGTCTGAAGATGATCTGGTTCAATTTTCGTGCAAATCGGACAAACCGTCTAGGACGAGTTCGTAAAAGTAGGTTTTTTGGAAAATTAAAAATGGCGGGGAAATTATCATGACCAAAAATGACATCATAGGTTGCAATTAAATCGGCATGAGCCAATGACTCTATTATGACCAGTTTCAATATACTAGGCTAATTTAATCAAAAGTTATTAGCATTTTTGTCAAGTTTGTTATATCTTTTGACCACAAGGTGGCACTGCCCTAAAACTTTTTGAGTACTTTCAGGGCATAGCAAGGAAGTCACATACCGAGTTTAGTAACAATATACTAATGCATTTGTAAAATATAGCATTTTTTGACAAAATTCAAAATGGCCGACAGCCAAAATGGCCGATATGGTAAAATTGAATATCAGACGACTCGGCATGCCGTCCTGAATGTATCGAGACCACTTTTATGATTTTTGGACAAACAGTTCAGAAGTTATAAGCAAAAATAGCAATTTTTCGTATCTCCGGACCAGTAGGTGGCGCTGCGCCGAAACGCTGTATGTTGCCTCAAGTCATGCTTGTGATGACATGTACCAAGTTTGGTTTGAATACGATAAAGCGTTGCGGAGATATTGCCTTAAGAGTGTTTTTGCAACCACTACGTAAAATTTGTTTGCGCGTTTATCGCAAATTATTTGACGAATCAACTTGATTTGCAAGATTTTTTGTCAGCATGGTCTGAAGATGATCTGGTTCAATTTTCGTGCAAATCGGATGAACCGTCTAGGACGAGTTCGTAAAAGTAGGTTTTACGGAAAATTCAAAATGGCGGGAAAATTTTTATGACGGAAAATGACGTCATAGGGTGCAATGGAATCGTCTTGAGCCAAGGAATCAGAGGAAAAAAGAATTTTGTTTCTAGCCCTTATGGTTCAAAAGTTATTAGCATAAACATGAGTAAAATTTTGGACTGATGGTGGCGCTAGAGGGATTGAGTTTGAGACTCCAAATTTGCTACGGTGACATTTCAGACTGTCCTCTATTAGTGTGCCAAATTTCACAACTTTTTACCATACGGTTCTATGGGCTGCCATTGACTTCGTGGCGGAAGAAGAAGAAGAAGATGAATAATAATAATAAGAACGGGAACGGTTTCAATAGGTGCCTTCGCACCTTCGGTGCTTGGCCCCTAAATATAGCTGCAAGCAGCAATACCGGGGCCAAGCGCAAAGAAGAAGACAAGACATGCCAAAATGGCTGGCAGTGTCAGATCAACTGGAGCAATGAGCAATTAATCACGTTTTAAGATGATTTTAAGCAAAAGGCTGAAAATGCATTGTAGTCTGAGAGTGTCAGACCAACTGCAACAATTAACAATTATACAGTTTAAGAAGATTAGGCAAAATGGCTGAAATATCATATATTGAGTCACTGATAATGTAAGTTAATGGTTTATCACTTTTGACCAATAGGTGGCACAGATACGAAATTGATGTGGTGTGGTCAGAATAAGGGAACAATGACACATGCAAAGTTTGATGCCAATATGTCAAAGCATTGCAGAGATACAGCCTCAAGAGTAATTTTGGCATAATGGCTCAACTTCGTCGCTGCGGTTTACAAAAACGGTTTCATCTATTGATGCAAAATCCATAACTTTTTGTTGACACAGTCTGAAGATGATACGATTCGATTTTGGTGGAAATTGGACAAACGGTCTAGGATGAGTTTGAAAAAGTAGGTTTTGATCAAATAAGAACATTGAGGACAGGATGTTTGACCAAATATGGAAAAATTAGTATCTCTGTTCTCGGCATGAGCCAATGACTGTATTATGACCAGTTTCATTAAACTAGGCTAATTTAATCAAAAGTTATTAGCATGTTTGTACATTTTGTTATAACCTCTGACCACAAGGTGGCACTGCCCCAAAACGTTTTGAGTACCTTCAAAGCATGGTCAGAAGACATGATTTTTGGACAAACAGTTCAAAAGTTATAAGCAAAAATAGCAATTTTTTGTATCTCCGGACCAGTAGGCGGCGCTGCGCCGAAACGTTGCATGTTGCTTCAGGTCATGCTTGTGATGACATATACCAAGATTGGTTTGAATACGATAAAGCGTTGTGGAGATATAGGCTTATGAGTGTTTTTGCAACCGCTACGCAAAATTTGTGTGCGCGTTTATCGAAAATGATTTGACAAATCAACTTGATTTGCAAGATTTTTTGTCAGCATGGTCTGAAGATGATCTGGTTCAATTTTCGTGCAAATCGGACAAACCGTCTAGGACGAGTTCGTAAAAGTAGGTTTTTTGGAAAATTAAAAATGGCGGGGAAATTATCATGACCGAAAATGACATCATAGGTTGCAATTGAATCGGCATGAGCTAATGACTCTATTATGACCAGTTTCAATATACTAGGCTAATTTAATCAAAAGTTATTAGCATTTTTGTCAAGTTTGTTATAACTTTTGACCACAAGGTGGCACTGCCCCAAAACTTTTTGAGTACCTTCAGGGCATGGAGTGGAAGTCACATACCGAGTTTAGTAACAATACACTAATGCATTTGTAAAATATAGCATTTTAGCACATAATTCAAAATGGCCGACAGCCAAAATGGGCGATATGGTAAAATTGAATATCAGACGACTCGGCATGCCGTCCTGAATCTAACGAGACCACTTTTATGATTTTTGGACAAACGGTTCAAAAGTTATAAGCAAAAACAGCCATTTTTTGTATCTCCGGACCAGTAGGTGGCGCTGCGCCGAAACACTGCATGTTGCCTCAAGTCATGCTTGTGATGACATGTACCAAGTTTGGTTTGAATACGATAAAGCGTTGCGGAGATATTGCCTTAAGAGTGCTTTTGCAACCGCTACATAAAATTTGTTTGCGCGTTTATCGCAAATGATTTGACGAATCAACTTGATTTGCAAGATTTTTTGTCAGCATGGTCTGAAGATGATCTGGTTCAATTTTCGTGCAAATCGGATGAACCGTCTAGGACGAGTTCGCAAAAGTAGGTTTTTCGGTTAATTAAAAATGGCGGGAAAATTTTTATGACGGAAAATGACGTCATAGGGTGCAATCGAAATGTCTTGAGCCAAGGAATCAGAGGAAAAAAGAATTTCGTTTCTAGCCCTTATGGTTCAAAAGTTATTAGCATAAACATGAGTCTAATTTTGGACTGATGGTGGCGCTAGAGGGATTGAGTTAGAGACTCAAAATTTGCTATGGTGACATTTCAGACTGTCCTCTATTAGTGTGCCAAATTTCATAACTTTTTACCATACGGTTCTATGGGCTGCCATAGACTTCGTGGCGGAAGAAGAAGAAGATGAATAATAATAATAATAGGAACGGGAACGGTTTCAATAGGTGCCTTCGCACCTTCGGTGCTTGGCCCCTAAATATAGCTGCAAGCAGCAATACCGGGGCCAAGCGCAAAGAAGAAGACAAGACATGCCAAAATGGCTGGCAGTGTCAGATCAACTGGAGCAATGAGCAATTAATCACGTTTTAAGATGATTTTAGGCAAAAGGCTGAAAAATGCATTGTAGTCTGAGAGTGTCAGACCAACTGCAACAATTAACAATTATACAGTTTAAGAAGATTAGGCAAAATGGCTGAAATATCATATATAGAGTCACTGATAATATAAGTTAATGGTTTATCACTTTTGACCAATAGGTGGCACAGTTACGAAATTGATGTGGTGTAGTCAGAATAAGGGAACAATGACACATGCAAAGTTTCATGCCAATATGTCAAAGCATTGCAGAGATACAGCCTCAAGAGTCATTTTGGCATCATGGCTCAACTTCGTCACTGCGGTTTACAAAAACGGTTTCATCTATTGATGCAAAATCCCTAACTTTTTGTTGACATAGTCTGAAGATGATACGATTCGATTTTGGTGGAAATTGGATAAACGGTCTAGGATGAGTTTGAAAAAGTAGGTTTTGATCAAATAAGAACATTGAGGACAGGATGTTTGACCAAATATGGCAAAATTAGTATCTATGTTCTCGGCATGAGCCAATAAATGTATTATGACCAGTTTCAATATACTAGGCTAATTTAATCAAAAGTTATTAGCATTTTTGTCAAGTTTGTTATATCTTTTGACCACAAGGTGGCACTGCCCTAAAACTTTTTGAGTACCTTCAGGGCATAGCATGGAAGTCACATACCGAGTTTAGTAACAATATACTAATGCATTTGTAAAATATAGCATTTTTTGACAAAATTCAAAATGGCCGACAGCCAAAATGGCCGATATGGTAAAATTGAATATCAGACGACTCGGCATGCCGTCCTGAATGTAACGAGACCACTTTTATGATTTTTGGACAAACAGTTCAGAAGTTATAAGCAAAAATAGCCATTTTTCGTATCTCCGGACCAGTAGGTGGCGCTGCGCCGAAACGCTTTATGTTGCCTCAAGTCATGCTTGTGATGACATGTACCAAGTTTGGTTTGAATACGATAAAGCGTTGCGGAGATATTGCCTTAAGTGTGTTTTTGCAACCGCTACGTAAAATTTGTTTGCGCGTTTATCGCAAATGATTTGACGAATCAACTTGATTTGCAAGATTTTTTGTCAGCATGGTCTGAAGATGATCTGGTTCAATTTTCGTGCAAATCGGACAAACCGTCTAGGACGAGTTCGCAAAAGTAGGTTTTTTGGAAAATTAAATATGGCGGGGAAATTATCATGACCGAAAATGACGTCATAGGATGCAATTGAATCGGCATGAGCCAATGAATGTATTATGACCAGTTTCATTATACTAAACTAATTAAATCAAAAGTTATTAGCATTTTTGTCAAGTTTGTTATAACTTTTGACCACAAGGTGGCACTGCCCCAAAACTTTTTGAGTACCTTCAGGGCATGGAGTGGAAGTCACATACCGAGTTTAGTAACAATACACTAATGCATTTGTAAAATATAGCATTTTAGCACATAATTCAAAATGGCCGACAGCCAAAATGGCCGATATGGTAAAATTGAATATCAGACGACTCGGCATGCCGTCCTGAATCTAACGAGACTACTTTTATGATTTTTGGACAAACGGTTCAAATGGTATAAGCAAAAACAGCCATTTTTTGTATCTCCGGACCAGTAGGTGGCGCTGCGCCGAAACACTGCATGTAGCCTCAAGTCATGCTTGTGATGACATGTACCAAGTTTGGTTTGAATACGATAAAGCGTTGCGGAGATATTGCCTTAAGAGTGCTTTTGCAACCGCTACGTAAAATTTGTTTGCGCGTTTTTCGCAAATGATTTGACGAATCAACTTGATTTGCAAGATTTTTTGTCAGCATGGTCTGAAGATGATCTGGTTCAATTTTCGTGCAAATCGGATGAACCGTCTAGGACGAGTTCGCAAAAGTAGGTTTTTCGGTTAATTAAAAATGGCGGGAAAATTATTATGACGGAAAATGACGTCATAGGGTGCAATCGAATTGTCTTGAGCCAAGGAATCAGAGGAAAAAAGAATTTCGTTTCTAGCCCTTATGGTTCAAAAGTTATTAGCATAAACATGAGTCTAATTTTGGACTGATGGTGGCGCTAGAGGGATTGAGTTAGAGACTCAAAATTTGCTATGGTGACATTTCAGACTGTCCTCTATTAGTGTGCCAAATTTCATAACTTTTTACCATACGGTTCTATGGGCTGCCATAGACTTCGTGGCGGAAGAAGAAGAAGATGAATAATAATAATAATAGGAACGGGAACGGTTTCAATAGGTGCCTTCGCACCTTCGGTGCTTGGCCCCTAATAATAATAGGAACGGGAACGGTTTCAATAGGTGCCTTCGCACCTTCGGTGCTTGGCCCCTAAAAATGGAAGCAAGAGACTGAGGGGAATCCAGAAGGAGACCCATTGATGGCTACATTGTTTAGAAATGCTGTGGTCGATGCTATGCCACAAGCAGTAAAAAGCAAACTGGAAGATGTGGTCGGTTTAAACTCCAAAACGCACAAGGAGTTCTGTGATCATGTGACTCATGCTGTAGAACAATACAGAAAAAATGAACAAAAACTGCAAAATCAAGAAAAAGAGCTTCAAAGAAAGTTGACTCAGTTGCAGATTGAACATTTAATAAACAGCCATAAGAAAAAGACTCAAGCTACACTAAAAAGAGAAGAGTCAGAGCAGATGGCTGTCATGACTCCTGCAAATGCTTCTGTGAATACCTCTGTAAATAACCCACTGACTATGCAACTTCCTCCATCTGCAGCAATTTCTCCAAATTTACAACAGGTTCCTGCACCCATGGTCAATGTCTATGCTCAGCAACAAGGGCCAGCAGGATGGAAAAGAAATCCAATAGAAGGAGGACAAAGAGGAAAAGACACTCTTTCTCTGTGCTGGGGGTGTGGACAGCCTGGACATAACAAAACCAGGTGCCCAAACAATTCATGGCAACAGTCACTCAGGGGTGGAAGGTGGGGGAGGTGGCAACAGCCCTATCAAAGTCCATGTAGAGGCCCAGTAAATCCATGGGGAGGTCCCAATCAGGGATATTAGGGGTGCCCAGAGAATCCTATAGGGGAAATTCAGCTTCCAATTTTAACAACTAATGCTGATCAAGATCCAATGTTAAAAGTAAAAATAGAGGGTAAAGACACGCCCATGTTAATTGATACGGGGGCCGTACTAACTTGTCTTAATTCGAATTATGCCTCACATCTCCCCTTGTCTGGAAAATTTGCAAAGACAATAGGATTCTCGGGACAAAAACAGTTAATTCCTATGACAGCTCCAGTTTGCTTACAGACTAAAAATAAAAGTGTGACCTTACCAGTTCTTGTATCAAATCAAACTCCTGTAAATTTGTTAGGAAGAGATGCATTATGCAAATTAGGACTTCAAATTTGGTGTTCTCCAGAAGGAGTGTATATAGACTTACAAGGAATAAAAACTCAAATGATGATTTCTGAGCCAAAAGCAAATGTATACTGGATAGGACAAATAGAAAATGATGTAAGACAAATCATTAATAAATGGGGAAAGTTTATTGAAGCGCAGATTTCTGAAGCGCAGTTACCAAAGTCAGGATTTCACTGTACTATGATTTATGACGATGGGAGAGATGAAAAAATAGAAAAGAAATGGCAAAAAGAAACGGACAGTCAAAAAATTGAGATTACCTCAAAATACATCATAATAGGTAAACAGGGAGCAGCAATGAATATAACTGAAAATGAATTTACAAAAAGTTGGTTTAATGTACCAAATTCTGTTCCGCATGTATCTTTATATACAGGAAAGAATTGGGAAGCCAAAGACTTAGGGCCAATGATGAAAAAAGCTGAACAATGCCAGTGGAATTCAACAATAAATCCATTAATTTTTCACTCTGTTGACAAAAATTTCATAAAAGTTTTGTGTGAAACAAAATTAATGGGGATTCCTCAAGAAATAGTTATAAATCAAAAAGTACAAAAACAAATGATAGCAAAATCAAAATCAACAGAGTCTGTTGAGAGTGAGCTATTTAAGGAAATGGAGCAACAAGTGCCAATTGATTTATGGTCGCAACATGACACAGATGTAGGATTGGTCAAATCAGCCAGCCCAATAAGAATACAACTTAAGCCAGGTGTAAGACTTCCAAGAAAATCACAATACCCATTAAAAAAAGAAGCAGAAGCAGGCATAAAAACCACAATTGAAGGATTAGAAAAAGTAGGAGTATTAATAGAAACAAACAGTTACTGTAACACTCCAATTTTGCCTGTAATAAAAGCAAATAAAACAAAATGGCGCCTTGTGCATGATTTACGAGCAATTAATGAGATAGCAGAAGATTGGCCAGCTGATGTTCCAAACCCGCACACATTATTGACAAATATCCCCCCAGATGCTAAATATTTCACGGTGATAGATTTATGTAATGCCTTTTTCAGCATTCCTGTAGAAGAAGAAAGTAGGTACTTATTTGCATTCACATATGCAAATAAACAATATACTTATACTCGAATGCCACAAGGATTTAAACATTCACCGCATATATTCAATCAGGTTCTCAAGGCTGATTTAGAAGACCTAATGATAGACAGTACTTTGATACAATATGTAGATGATTTGATGATTTGTTCAACAACTCGAGAACAGTGTCACAAAGATTCTATTAAAGTCCTAACAAAATTAGCCCAGGGAGGTCATAAGGTATCTAAAAGTAAACTACAGTATTGCCAACCACAGGTTGAATACTTAGGAAGGATAATTTCATATGGTACAAGGGCCATTGCTCCAGAACAATTAGAGGGCATAAGTAAAGTACCATTGCCAAAAACGGTAAAACAAATGATGACTTTTCTAGGAATGACTGGTTTCAATGCTGATTGGATAGAAGACTATGCAATAAAAACAGCTCCATTAAGAGAAATCATGAAAGAGGCAGGATTACAAAACTTAGGAAATTCATTAGAATGGAATACAGATGCTTTGGTAGCGTTTGAATCTATTAAAAAGGAATTGCAAAAAGAACCTGTGATTGGAAATCCTGACTACACTAAAACATTTGAGTTATATGTGGCAAATAGAACTGACGGCTATGCATCAGCTGTGCTGATGCAAGAGACTTGCAGTGGCAGGAAAAAGCAGCCTATAGCTTATTATAGCACTAGGCTAGACAGTGTAGCACAGGGCTACCCGCCATGCTATCAGCAGGGCCTTGCAGCAGTATACTATGCATATGAGAAAGCCTCTACAATAACTATGGGGTACCCAGTAACTACATATGCACATCATAAAATTGTTGAACTAATAGAGCAAGGAAAATTTGTTTTAACACAAGCTCGCATTTTAGCATATTCATCATTGCTTACGTACCCAGATGTTACTATTAAACGATGCAATACAGTGAATCCAGCTGAATTGATTCCTTTGGATTACGAAGGAGAGCCACATGAGTGTGTGGCCAATTCACTGGCATTCACAAGATTACGACCAGATCTTGAATCAACACCGATCTCTGAAGCAGAAGTCATTTACTTTGTAGATGGATCTAGTTTTAAAGATCACTTGGGAAATCATACAGGATATTCAGTAATACGAAAAAACATAGAAGAGTTTGTGCCTGTAGTATCTCAACATTGTGCACAACCTTGTTCTGCTCAATTAGCAGAATTAAAAGCCCTTACAGATGCATGTCAACTTGCAAAGGGACAAGTCGCAAACATTTTTACAGATTCAGCATATGCTCATGGGGTGTGTCATTTATTTGGAGCAGTTTGGAAACAGAGAGGCTTCAAAAAGTCTGATGGATCTCCCATCCAGCATTCTGAGCAAATATGTCAATTAATAACTGCTATGATGCTCCCAAAAAGGTTAGCAGTCATCAAATGTCAAGCTCACAAAAAAGGAAATGACTTTGTAATTAAAGGTAACAATGCAGCAGATTTGGAGGCTAAAAAAGCCTCAGGATGTTTAGTGGCGATAATTACTCCAGTAGTTTTGATAGAACCACAACCACAACTGGAAGATATTGTTCGAATACAGCAGCAAGCAGGCCCTTATGAACATTCTATGTGGCATCAGAGGGGGGCCCAAAAAGATGAAAAAGATATTTGGCGTTCACATGAAGGACAGATTGTTGCACCAACAGCACTTTTAAACATTCTCATTTCAGATGCGCATGGATTTGATCACTGCGCGAGGGGGGAAGTGATAAGGAAAATTAAACAACAAGGGTATTGGTCGCCATATTTATATGCGATGGTAGACAATTTTCTGTCCACATGTGAAATATGTGCCAAATACAATGTTAGAAAGGGAACAGCGACACCAATTGGCCACATACCAGTGCCGGAAGGACCTTTTAGGCATCTTGTAATGGATTATGTGGACATGATAAAGCGAATACAAGGAAAACGATATATGCTTGTGATAGTTGATCGATTTAGTAGATGGGTGGAAGCAGTACCATCTGCAGATGAGGGGTCAGGAACAGTAATCAAATTTCTAACAAGAGAGGTAATTCCTAGATTTGGAATACCATCAGAAATAAGTTCAGATAACGGGTCAGCGTTTATTCAAAAAACTGTAAAACAAGTATTGCAGCAGCTTAGAATAAAACAAAGACTTGGTTGCATCTATAGGCCTCAAAGTCAAGGCCAAGTCGAACGATTTAATTTAATACTCAAGGCCAAAATTAGCAAAATATGTGAAAGTACTAAATTAAACTGGATTGATGCACTACCACTTGCACTGATGAGTTGTCGCATGCAAACTAACAGAATCACGCATTTAACACCGCATGAAATGCTTACGGGTCGACCCATGCCTGTACCATATTGCAGAGGTCCCTACAAGGGACCCCCGTTAGAACAATTGCAAATGGAATTAAGATCTTATATGAGGAAACTAACTGCAATACATAAAGCTATATATTTGCAGGAAAAAAGAAAGCAGCCCAGTGAGGAGACAGAAACATCTTGTCCAGTTGTCCCAGGTGACCAGGTGTATCTGCGAGTATTCAGGAGAAAGTGGAATCAACCCAGGAGAACGGGACCTCATAAGGTGGTGACAGCTACTCCAACTGCACTCCAAGTGGAAGGAAGTACCACCTGGTATCATTTGAACCACTGCACAAGAGTTCCCAGAGAAAGGCAGCAAAAAGAAAGCGAGGAAGCAAGTCCAGAAACGGATGAAAGGGTGCAAAATGTTGAAACCAGAGAAAATCAACAGACGGAGTCCAATGATGTGTCTGATGATGATTGCATATCTGCTGCATCTGACACTACCAGCTCAAGCCATAAGCATCAGCACCCAATCCTCCGTCCAGGATCAAACTGTTGTGAAGAGCACCCAGACTTCCTTACAATTGACTTTAAAGACCTCGGTTAGTCCTGTTAGTCCTAATAATAGCCCAACAATGACACCTGACGAACAAAAATTGATTGAAGTACAAAAAATAAAACAACGTAGAGATGCGACGGATGAGGAAATTGAGAAAAATAGCGAAGAAGATGAGCTATGGGAAACAGCGCAAAATAATGATTGGTATAAATGGGCATCATTTACAGCAAAAGAAACAGGTTTGAGAAATTGCTTAATGTGTTCTAAATCACCCTTAAATAAGGTAATAGTTGTTCCAAATACGCATGATTACGTAAAATGTGCTGAATTTAAAAGTCACTTTTGCCACACAGATGACTTTTTTAGACCTTACTGCTCAGCAGAATGTTTAGGTTTTATGGGAAATTCTAAACTTCAAGATAAATTTAGTAGACCACATTGGGGAGATTGGTGTAGATATTGGGACGTAAATGCAAACATTAAACTGGAGAAGGAAAAAATAGAAGTACCTAAATGGTACAGTATAGATTATAATCAAGAATATGAGTGTTTTAACAAACCAAAAGGAGCTCATAATTTGGGAAAGTTTAAAGGAAAATGTGCTACTATTTGGGACTTAGATAGAGAAAAGGGTTGGGACACAAAAGTACCTGTAAGAGCCCCAGAACCACAAGCACTAGGAATAAGAAATGGGGAAAAAATTTATCCAGATGAAAAAGACTGTAAAACGCAAACTATAGCACTACCGTCAATAGAAGTATATGAAGATCAGACAATGGTAGTAGCAGATTTCTTTTGGGCTTGTGGGAGAAAAACACTTCTAGCTTCTTTGCCACTAAACTGGACAGGAGTATGCGCTAGAGTAAGATTAATTCAAGAAATTACTTTAATAGAGTGGGATCCAGAACAAAATATAATACAAAACACAAATAGAACCAAAAGAGCTTATGCACCAGACCCTAATATACACATAGATTCAATTAGTCAACCTAGAGGGATACCTCAGGAATACAAAGCAAGAGATGAAGTAAAATCAGGATTTGAATCCATTTTTATATGGATTACACAAAACAAAAACACAGAATGGATTAATTATATTTACTATAATCAGCAAAGATTTATCAATTACACTGATGATGCATTAGCCGCACTAGGAGAACAACTAAAAGAAACAAGTAGAATGACATGGCAAAATAGGCAAGCCCTGGATTGGTTGCTAGCAGACAAAGGAGGTGTATGTATTATGTTTGGAGATCAGTGTTGTACTTTTATACCAAATAATACTGCGCCAGGAGGGAAATTTAGTGAAGCTATGTTGAAAATAAAAAATTTAAGAATAGAAGTTAAGGCAAATGCTGGAAGTGAAGGCCGAATGTTTGACTGGTTAGATTTCAAGTTTGGGGCAATGGGAGCATGGTTCACTAAAATAGGAATATTCGTAGGAATAGCATTATTAATAGGAGGAATATTATTCTGTTGTGTAATTCCTATAGCAAGATCATTAGTTGTCCAAACCACGGTTAAGCATATGGAAGTGCTAAAACATCAGGACAATGACAACTTAATGGATAATAAGGACTTGCCTGATAAAACAAACTGGATATTGCAAGCATTGGAAGTTGATTCAAGTACCTCCAATGAGGACGAAGAAGATGAATGATGAGCCAGACCCTGGGTGTATGTGCTAGCCTAACCCCTCCCCAAAGGGTGACCCTCTACGATGCGCAAAGTGTCTGGGTTGAAGAAGATGACTATGATATAAAGAGAACTTTTAATAATATAATGCATGGTTTGATGTTTGAATATTCTACATAGCTGTGACAACCACAGGCAAGGCAGAACAAATTGCACGCTCACGCTTATAACAATGTATTTATGATAAGACATAGGAATTAGGGAAATTAGAATCTTTTACTCCATTCCATAAAAAGAAAACAAAGCAAAATCAGGAAGGAGATGTTTGGTTCTAATATTCCTCCGGAGTGTGGTTGCATAATCTAGTCATTGGTAGTGAAACTGAGTGACTTATTTTTAGTCATTAGGTAGCATAACTGAAAAAGCTGGATTCTGAAACTACACATCTGGGAAAAGGTTAGTGAAGGTGGGACTTGGACAAGCCCCAGAGGGGGGAATGTAGAAGATTTTATTTATTTAGAAATTAGCAATTTAAGGCTAATTCAAAGACACTATTATGTTTAACTGTGTGCTGTGCATGTGCATTGACTTTGAGAAAGTCCTTTAAAATGACAAGCATAGGATTTGTGTCCTCCAGAAAAAGAACTTGGAATACAGTGAAATGTGAGCCAGGTGCTTAAAGCTTGTTACCATAATAGGAAAACAACTGTGGTATATATGTAACAGAAAGTCCAAAGAGTGGGGTGGTCCTTGCAAGAACCCCCAGGCTTTGTTGTGTGGTTGGTGTGAATAAAGCCTTTTCTGAAATCTTTAATCATATGCAAAGTAATTTTTATGGAAAGAGAATTCTTCAACAAGGAACACAGTCTGAACGATCTTTGACTATTACTATTACTATTACTATTAAGTCTTAATGTGTTTTATGTTTATATTGTTATAGCAGGGCTGTCAACTCTCATTCAGTGTGAGACTCACACACTCGACCCTTAACTGAAATGCATAGAGTGATTTAAATATGGTAAACAGAAGCTCAAACATGCTCACATGACACAGCAGAGCAAACCTCATTGGTTCTTGCTCATCATGCAGGCACAGTGAGTTTCTGTTTACCATATTCTTGGTTGGTCCTTGGACTGTCAATGGAGGCACAGAAATATAATTAATAATATTTAATTAAAAATATATTCATTTATGTTTTAAAGATGAACAAAAGTCTTATGGGTTTGCAATGACATGATGAGTAAATGAGGACAGAATTGTATTTTGTGTGTGAACTATCCCACAACATTACTAAACACACACAGAATATTCCTTTGCGTTTCACCTCTGCTCTCGATTCCTAGTCTAGCTTTCTAATAAACCTGCCATTGTACACTATGAATATTGTTGAGTGTGTGACCGATTGCTTTTGGTGCTCCGTTTTTAACTCGCTTTAAATAAATGCAAAATGTAGATGTTATTATTAAATTGTAAAATGTAATAAATTCCTCTTAGTTATTTATTTTGTTTTTGTGGTTATTGTATAGTGCTATTCATCTGTTTCAGTCACATGATCTTCTGCCCATCCACCATATTTATGACTAAGGTCCCGATCAGACAGAACGTGTTCTTCAGGTTTGAAAGCGTGAGGCGCACCGCACTGCCTTTTTGGTTAACTTTTATAATTTAGAAAAGAGGAGTGCGCTGTGGTTTCTTTATGTTGCTAGGTAACCACCGAATCAGCTGTCCTGTCAGTCTAATCGAGGATCATAACACGAGCGCTCTAGAATCTGGTTTTGCACTGTGGTAGTTGCGGTTTGTTAAGTCATACAGCTCCGGGTAACCCACGATAGCCACCACAAGTTTCTCCTCAATCATTGCCGTCTCCGGACGTTCAAAAGCAACTGTAAACTTCCATCACCACAACTGAAGACCCGCCTCTCCATTCATGCGATTGGACAATGGCAACCCAAGAATTAAATAATGTTTTTATTTCTATAAAAAGCAAAACTAAACTTCACCCTCACACTCTGTCATGACAATATTGCACAAGATCTCTTCACATTATTTAATTTTTGTCATGTGATTCCCATGCCCTCATGTGATCTTGTCATGTTCTGTCATTGGTTCATTGTCTGATCATTGTTCACAGGTGTCCCTTGTCTTGTCACTAGTCTCTGTGTATTTAACCCCTAGGAGTATGAGCTGTTTTGGGGCCCTTTAGAAGTTGACATACTCTGACATTTGTGTTTTTTTTCAGTTGCTTATAAACATATTAATGGCAGAAGTGTAAATACACTGTATTCAGCACAAACTGGGCTACCATAATATCGGAGCAACATGTATGTACATGCTTGTATTTTTGAGAGAAAAATGTTTATGCATGATTTTTGAAAAAACGAAGATTTTTTTTTTTTTTTTAATTAAGGCCTCAAAACACACAATAGATATGTGTTCACAAGACTTTTGACTCCAGGGTGTATTTGCATTGAGTTTTTGCTTCAAACTGATGTGAGAATCACAAGACAAAAATTACTAAGAACATTTTTTCTACATTTTTTGTGCCATTTTATTTTTTGTTTTTGAAAGTAGTCTCATGGTAAAAAATTAAATAATAAATAATTAAAATGAAGATACAATTTATACAAAATGAAATTCACTTTAAAGAAAGCAAATCACTATCTACAAAAAAAAATCCCTTTCTACAAAATAAAACTCAATATTAACTCGATAAAACAAACATTGATATTAAATTAAAAAAATAACAGGCTATAATATTTAAATATCAATGTGTAGAAAAATACGTTTGACTGGTACTATATTTATAGCATCTGAGCAGATATTTGTGAATAAAAGCTTTATTGCTGTGACACTAGGCTCTTTTACAATAAACACATTATAATCTGTCCAAAACAGGCCAAATAAATCTTGTCTAAACAGTCTTGCATTTATGACATGCAGCAGGATTCATATTTAAACGGTCTTTGTGCGTTTAATATTCACAGATGCTAACAGAATAAACTTAACAGAATAAAGCCTACCTTACAATCAGCCCTTGCTTTAAGAAATGAACAGCTTTTCATTAGGTTTCTTCATGAGCTTTTCTTCGCAACGCGTGTCAAAACGATGTAACTGAAGTAGGCTATAGCAGTACTTGATGTGTTTATTTGAGTTGATGTGTGGGCGTCTCAGTATTTGAATCTCAATAAAGCGCGTGTTCCGTGGGCGTGGTTGCATTAGCGGATAATGAACTGGCTCGCGAAAGACTGACATCTATCACTTTTCAACCAGATTACATAAACACAGCATATTTGTTTTCGATTTGGTTTACATTGTTTAAAACCTGACATTTCAACGTTTCTTTAGACATATGTCTCATGTTTGTGAGACAAGTATTCACTAAGCTAGAGGTCCTTTTCTGAAGACTCATCTGAATGAATGTCTTTGAGAGAGAGGCTGCAGATCGCGCATCATGTTTGTTTTCTTTATTATGCAAAAAGCAAAACATTTTGTTTTTATTGTGACTGTACACAACAAATTTAAACTTAACAGATTATAATGATGTATAACACTTGCCTGAATGATAAAAACGACGAGTTATTTGAGTCTCTTTGGCACTGATAAGAAAAAAAGAGCTGATCGCACCGGCGCGACCTTCGACTCGAGATGGTTAAGCCCTCATGTTTGCCATGTGTCTTTAAATGATATTGATCGTGTAACCACTGATGGTGAGTTTCTGTTGTAAAGTCAAGTCAAGTCTAGTCTAGTCTGTTTTTGTATTGCCAAGTCAAGTCTTCTTTTATGTTTTGAATTTTGATTTTGGAATAAACTGCACTTGGGTTCGTAAACTTGCCTCTCCAGTGGATTCATGTTACACCTATTCCCTAATTCACAGTATCCGATCCTTTATTAACAAGACACCAGTTTTAATTTCATTAAGGGAACAAAATGTTTAAAACCAAATACGTTACATTAGGCTGCAGCAGGGATGGAAATTAAATTTTTTGTCCACCGGCCACTGTGGCTGGTGGATTTCAAAATCTACCAGCCACTCAATGTTTTTACCAGCCATTTCTTGTTTTTAACCGACAATGTGTAACTGCATGTGAAAATTAATACTACAAGCTCTACAATACTTCAGCAGTTTATTTAATCTCAAGTCTCAATGAAATACTGGCATTTTCTCTTTCTCTCTTATACACACACAAACCATGAACTGATATTAATTTCATTAAATGAGTAGGGCAGATTAATGGATGTGGCATTTGGATGATTCGTGGTCTTTTATGGCTTCCAGTTTTAGGTTTTTAGTCCCAACAATGAAACTATTAGTTTTGGCGTCTTCTGAAGCGTGTTGACGACATACTAGGGTTGCCACCTTCAGTGTGGCAAAATAAGGGACACTTATTCACGACAATGTAACATTTTTATATTATTTTACATTTGATTATTTAATTTATTTCTAAAGCCTATTTGGTGCACTTTAAAGGGATAGTTCACCCAAACCTAAAACATTCTGTCATCATTTACTCTCCCTCATGATGTTCCAAACCTGTATGAGTTTCTTTGTTCTGCTGAACACAAAAGAAGATATTTTGCTGAAAGTTTGTACCCAGGCTGCTTTGGGGGCACCAATGACTTCCATAGTAGGAATGAATCTTCCAATGTGTTCAACATAACAAAGAAATGTGTACATGTTTGGAACAACTTGAGGGTGAGTAAATGATGACAGAATTTTCATTTTTGGGTGAACTGTCCCTTTAAGCAGTCATTCTGAACCACTAATCACTTTTTTGACAATTCTGAAATTCAAAATTGTTACATTTTGTATTAATTTACTTAAATTTTGACTGTTATTATGTAATTATTTGTCCAATTTTTATCTAAATATTATTTTAATAAAGGGCAAACTTTATATGTCAGGATTATTTATTATGTATGATTAAAATTATACATTAATAATAACATTAATTAGGCTATAATCTATTAATTAACCTGTCTAAAAATATATAATAATTCTGTCTGCCAAGCTCTGATAATGTATGGAATATTATATAAATATATTATCCATTTAAAAGAACAATAGACCTATACCTTGTAACAAGTACAATTCGGTGCTGCTCCTTTAAGGGGGAAGGCACTTATTTTACTCACTCGCTGAGTGGGCAGTTCTTAGATGGAGCACGAGCTGTGAGCTGCATGTATGCTTTATATATTTCTGTTGCTCTTTATCGTTTATTTTTCCATTCAATAACGCTGTTGTCAGTGAAGTGTTGCAAACGAACGTTACCCCATTAGTGCATGGGAATGGCGCTGATAATAAACCCCATGTGAAACGTCAGATAGCCTGCCTACGTGAGTTTTGCTTGCACTTGGCTGAAGCCATTCGGTCCAGCTATCCGGTCTCTCTCTGTGTCACTGCTGCTGCTTTAAGTCAGTCAGTCTGAGCAACTGAAATGCTTCTCATAAAGTGTGCAGTTCGCCTGAGGTTCATCACGAGTTACTGGACAGACCCATTGATACCTTTTTTTCTATTCAGCTCTATATCTGGAGATCCTCTTGCGTTCAAACGGTGGATGCGACGCGAGCTCGATATGTCTTTAAAAAACCGCGCACGTTTCCAGCGCATGTTCTCGAGACTCCGCCGCTATGGCAATAAAGCCGCTTAACGCAACCACGCGCAAATTAATTTCTCAACTGCATATTGTGAATTTGATTTGTAACGGCACATTTCTTTTTGAAGGTGTGACTCCTCTAAAAGTGTCCGCCGTCCAGCTGAAACAGTCGGCTATGCTATTTTTATTTACCCGCCACGGTGGCCGGTAGGTGAAGCGAATCTACCCGCCACAACACAAAATCACCCGCATTTGGCTGGTGGCGGGTGCTAATTTCCATCCCTGGGCTGCAGGTAAGAAACTTTGTTTGAAATATGTTTCCTTATGGTTTGGCTTTCCTTAGGGTCTATGTAACCTGTTCTGAAATGGGTCTATTATAATTTATATATCGCGATATATATCATTATTGCAAGAGGCTGCAATGTATATCGCAAAATGGATTTTAGGCCATATCGCCCATCCCTAGTGCAATGTCTTACGTACGTGAGCTAGAACAGGCATGTTTATTGCTCTGTAGCGCGATCCGTTTAGCTCCACAAGTCGGATCACAAGTTGAGGTTTGAAGTTGATTTCTCAATTCATCACCCCTTTAAAACGCAAGGTGCCCAGGGCGCATAAAGAGCACAACATGCTCACAGCCAATAGAAAACTATTTAAAAAATGTGCAATTACATGATTCTTAATTGTGTGGAAGTATAACCTTAACTTTCTTTTAAAAGTCTTCTCATTCTTGCATGTTGTACTGATGGTACTGTAATATTTAAACAACATTCAATTAATAACAAGAAAACCAGACATTTTAACATTAAAGAAACATTTCAAATCAAAGTTCCCACAACGTTTTGAAAATGGGGTCATTTTGTTAGCTGGGCTCCATTGTGAGGACATTTGGTAGTAAAACCAGAGATCATTGTGGGGACCAGCCAGTGGTTCAAATGAGAAAAATTAATAAATTATGCTTATTTAAAATTGTAAAAAAATTGTAAAAATTGCGAAATATCGATTCTTAGATACATACAGATATAATAAAAAAAGATACAGTATCGACATTCTAGCCCTTAGTATCGATACTCCGCCCAGGCTTTAGGGGGCGCAGCGGCGCCCGCGATTTTCAAAAAAGTCATGGAAAATGTAGAAGATTTTAGAAGCGCCGTTGTCCCTAAAGGCAGATGTTTGGACACATTTTGGTTTTAAAGCAAAGGAAGGAAACCAAGGGATCGATAAAACAAATGCAATCTGCAAGCATTGCCAGGCTTCTATACGCTACACCGGTAAAACAACTAACCTGCCCGCCCACCTGCAAAGACACCATGCAGACAAGCTAGCTTCGCCGCAGCCCAAAAAAACATGGGACCCCACGCAAACTACTTTGGACAACACAACATCCAAGCTTCAGGTGCATTATATTTGCAAAGGTTTATGTCCAGACAGTGTTGTCGAGAACACAGGCTTTCGCTTTATGATCAACACTTTAGATCCCCGTTATGTGATCCCTACCCGCAGCTACATGACCGACAAAGCAGTACAGAGGATGTATGACAAAGTCAAAAACAATGTTAAGTCAGCCCTGAGTTCTGCCCCATGAGTGGCACTGACTTGTGATGGGTGGACATCGCGAGCCACGGAAGCTTTTGTTACAATCACTTGCCATTACGTTAACGAGGAGTGGGAACTGATGTCGCACGTTTTACAAACGCGAGCCATGCACAAGAGCCATACGGGGTCAAACATTGCAGAGTTACCGAAAGCGGCGCTGGAGGAGTGGGACCTCGTATCCAAAGACCCAGCTATTGTGACTGACAACGATGCAAATATGAGCGTCGCAGCGGAGCGGAAGTCTCTTGTCTCTTGCTGAGGGAAGTCCACTCAGTTGGTGGAAAGAGCACCAGAATGAATATCCACTAATGTCACGCCTTGCCAAAGTGTACCTGTGCATTCCAGGGACTAGTGTCTCCTCCGAGCGCGTTTTCTCTACGGCAGGCGATATTGTAACCGCACAGAGAAGTGTACTAAGCTCAAAGCATGTTGACCAACTTCTGTTTTTGAACAAAAATCTTAAGTCATAGGATAAAGCTAGCATTACCAAGAGTATCCTCAGGTTATTGTTTTGTTACTGCAGTGATTTTTGTTCAACCTGCCTTTTTGAGGACAAACCTGGTTTAGCCTTAAGATTTTAAAAATCCATCCTGTTATGAGGTAGATTAGATTTGTTGTTGTGCCAAATGTTAAAGCAAGATGTAGCATTTAAGGGATTTCATAGTGAAATATGTTATGGCAGTACATGGTGTCACAAAAAAAAAATTATAAGAAGATTTAATAAGAAGAATAATAATAAGAAGATTTTGTGCTTGTGTGAGCTCAGACTGTACCCTTGGAAAGTTAAATGTTGATTTGTGGTAATTTCCAGATTAATACAATTTGTGTACAATTAATCAGAGCACTTAAAGTTGCAAATATTTAAGCAAAATGCACTTTGTTATAATGCACTTTTGTCTTCAATAAATTGAGTAAATGTGTTCAGCATTAACTAATTGGCTCTGGCCCATGTATTTTTATTGAATCGTATCACATTGTATCAAATCGTATCGAGACAGCTCTGTATCGAGGTACATATCGAATCGTGACCTGTGTATCGAGGTATGTATCGTATCGCCAGGTTCTCCAAGGTATACAGCCCTAGTGAAGGGTAGGTTTAGGGGTATGGGCTTAGGGACAGAAAATATGTTACATCAGTATAATAACAATAGAAGTAAGTCCCCACGAAGATACAAAAATCCAACATGTGTGTGTTTGTGTGTGTGTGTGTGTGTGTTTGTTTGTAGACATACACTTTCGTGGTCCTGCTGTGATCCTTATCTCCCCTCCATGATCAACACTATAAACACACAAACACACATTAATGTAAATATACATCATGCACACATGCGTTCATTATGTCAATATCAGTGTTTGACACACTTGAGTATCTGTAGTGAGCATTTCAGATCCTCCAGTTTGTCATAGAGTAGCTTGACTCCTGAATCTCCGGTGTGATTGTAGCTCAGATCCAGCTCTCTCAGGTGTGAGGGGTTTGAACTCAGAGCTGAAGACACAAAATCACAGCCGTCCTCTGTCACCATACAGCCAGACAACCTACATATGGATCAAAACAGCCTTGTCATCTATTTAGTTCTCTTTATACGTCTCACCAAAAACATTTTCATATTTGTCTTATTAACAAATTAAAACACACTGGATTTTCAAACATCAGCAATAATGCTACTCAATTAAATATATCAGTAGTAATTCAATAAACACACTTAAAAAAATAAATGTAATAATACATGCAGTCCTCCAGAAATTCACATTTACATTTCTGTGAATGATGAAGTTTCTGTCTTTAACTGTGATATTTCATTGGCTGAGGTTTTAAACATGCTTTGATTAATTTACTGTGCGTCTGCGAATGTGTTTGGGAGTGCATGTGTACGTGAATTTTTGTGTGAGTGTATGTGTGTGAGTGTGGGTTAGAGGCATGGCCGGACCATTGGTCTGACTGCGAGCTTTGAGGACATAATCAAATTTATTATTGTTTCACATTAATAATGTGAAACAAGGACACACATATTGAATCATGTCTGCTCACATTTATTTGTGATCACATGGCTACAGTAAACAGCTCCATTAAGGCTTTTAGCCAAAAAGAGCTCACATTTATAAAGATAATGATTTTGAATTCTCACATGTTCACACCTCGTGTCTTTACAGAGAATGATACTTTTCTATAAATTTTCCACTAAGTTCTGTGATCTGAAGAGTTTTGAGCTCTCTTGAGGTCTCATTATATTGGGGCAGAAATGTCATCAAAATTATAAAAAATATCCATTCAATGAGTTCCTGTTTTTTTATATTTATAACATAAGTCTATGAATTGAGTTATCACACGATCAAGAATGCTGTTTTTCTGAACATCTTTTAGTTTGACGCGTTAAAAATAGGTAACGCATCTGCATTTTCTGTCCTTAAAGCCACAACAAGACAAAGAGAATGTGCTTTCTGTGAATGTGCCGTCTGTGGCTTCGTTTACACTAGTGTGTTTTTGCTTTAAAATGCATAACTTTTGCTATTTGGGCTGCTCTTGTGTGAAAAAGGAACAATATAGAGCAACACGAAGAAAGTCAGAAAAAGGCCTGCATGAGGGAGAGGAAGACGAGTACCAGGACAAGGGAGAGGAGTGGGACAAGGGCAAGGGAGAGGAATGCCTGGACAAGGGCAAGGTAGATTTAGGGTAACTGATTAAATAAGAGCTACTATCATTGACCATGTCATAAACCACAGGCTATCATACAGAGAGGCTGGTGAACGAGTACAGCCAAAACTCAGCCAGGACACAGTGGCATCCATTATTCAGATTTTTCAAGAAACCAACAGGTAGGACATTGTATAAGGGCTTCTCCTACTGCAAAGTGTAAATAATTTTACCATGTATTACAGTGACTGTATGCCTCTGGTCCCTAACTGTATTTTGTCCATCTAAGAATTCAACAGCTCCCTCAGGGGGCAGAGGAAAGCTCCTAAATGAAGAACAGGCATTTTGCAAGCTACTCTGAGATGGGTCATTCATTTTTTGTATTGAATTTCTGCAGCAAAAGAAACAAAATGCATGCATTTACTAAACCCAACAAAACAAAAATGTGGAGTCTTCAAAAGACACACAATCTATGATCAATAAAATATAATGTCTGTTGTATAAGGGCAGACCTGACACATAAAATAATGCAGTTTCTGTAATTCCATCTAGTGTTAGTGTTTTTATAACATTGTGCTGTGATTGACTAAATGTTCCTGAAGGGAACGTGTGTTAGGGTTTTGGTATGTATAGTGTGTTAGTGAATTATTGTATTTTGAAAATTAGTTTTGGCGTTTAGTTTACAATGTGTGATTTTGAGCATGAAATTAATCGTTTTGGCAATTGCGTGATGTAGGTGTGTTGGTGCATTAAGAGTTTAGGAAATGTGTTAAAAGTATTGAAAGAAATTGTCATTGCGATTGTAAAAAGCTGTAAATGAGTTAAAGTCTTCAATGAACGTAAAGAGTTGTGAGAAAATGGGATACGTGTCAAATCCGCCACTAAATCTGTCTGTCATTAATATTAGTCAAAGAACAAAGGTAACAAAGAAATATGTAGCTTTAATAAGGATAAATCTTTATTTAATGTATAATTTATGCAGTGCAGTCTCTTTGATAACTTTATTCAATTTGTATATATTTATCTGTTAGACTGGTAGTAAGGGCACAGGTAAATATGACATTAATTATGGGTTAATGTGAAGATTGTTTTAAATTCACTTAACCCTCTGGGGTACTTCATTTATGGGTCACACTCAGGACTTTCAGGTAAAAAATGACCCGGAGGGCGGGATTAAGATAAAAAATGTTTTGAGTAAAATCAATGAAATATATTTTTGTTCAATAATATTTTTCTTTTCTTTTTTGGTGTTTTGAGATAATTTTATGATTTATAATCGATATTTATGCAATAATTATGACCAATTTTTTCCCATTGAATATAATCAAAAATTTATATATACACTTTTTTTTTTAATTATTAAAGCTGTATTTCATTTTAGAGTCAAGCCTCGTCTAGGCCTCATGAAAGCAATTTTTTAAATGAGATTGGTGCCATCCGGTGGACACATTGAGCATTTTTATCACGCAATAGCACATTTTTATCACTATAGTGGATTTACAGCTCTCTGTAGAAAGGCTTGTGAATTCTAGTGATTTTCACACATATTTGCCCATTTTTTTCAGGTTGTTGATTTTAATATATAATAACAGATTCTCAAAGACTATTTTTGTCAAGTTGTTTGTTTGTTTTACGACCACTTTTCAAAACCTGTCCCCAATTTTTTTGGTCATTTTTGACACAAAGTACCCAAGAGGGTTAAATAAAAAGTTGTTACATTTTTTAAGCCTAATAAATGTTAAAATTGATAGCTTTCAATCACAGTGTAATGTTGAATGGCTATAATTTTTAAAAGTGAAACAAAAAGTCAATTTTCACCGAGACATCAGTTGCAGTATTAGTATCAGTGATAATGGCCTTCATTCATAAAAAGATGCCATTAAATATACTAAGTATTTAAATATACTGCCTTTATGTTGTTTCTACATTAATTCAGAGATTAATTGTGAAACTATTACATTATAAAATATATTAAAATCTTTACCCCAGTTTCACAGACGAGGCTTAATTTAGTCCCTGACTAAAATGCATGTTTGAGCTGTTTTAACTGAAAGCATATCTTAAAATATGTCAGTGCCATTGTTTTGTCTCAAGACGCACATCAGTAATGTTTTTATCTAAGGCACGTTTATAAAAGCTACTTGTCCTACATGCCCTAATTGAACTAATGCCTAATCCTGACTTAATCTAAACCCTGTCTGTGAAACCAGGCCTTAATGTTTTTAATTTTGATTAACCTCTGAAAAATGTGTGATTGATTAATCAGGTTTTTTTTTATTGATTGCCAGCATTAATTTATATATTTAAAGTTTATAACTGAGTGGAATATGGAACTGAGTTTTGCAACAAATAACACAACCTTTAACACAGTGTTTTGATTTATTATTATTTATATAAATCATTTTATTAAATGATCTATACATGATATGCTCCATCTTCTTATTCTACTTGAATTTATTGATTAAATTAAAAAAAATTGTCATACAAGATGCACACTTCTAATAAGGTTAGAAACGCTGTAAAGGTATAAATGCCTCTGGAAATTTATTTAAGGGGTCAAATATTGTCACTTAATGGAAAAGATTATTTCTGTCACTGCTGCGATAGACCAATGCACAGAATATGAAGAACATGAACATCTTTGGGAGTCAGCTCTCCATGACAGTTCTAAACCAGACAAGATACCAGACCAAAAAACACACTCAGTAAAATATCATACAATTATAGTTCATCAACAAAATCCCAGAAAATATTGAGGTATTATTTTTTTCAATATTGCACACCCCCAGTGTATGTGTGCTTAATAGGTGTGTGAATCTGCACTGGTCTCATGGCTCAATTCAATTATGATTATCATGTCAAAAAGAATGACTGAAAGAGAGCAGAAAACACACATCAACAGTCAGATCATCTACAAACACCAACATTATGACTGGCAGACTGTAAATTATATTTTATATGTTCTTAAATACCTCAGTATCTGCAGATGACAGTTTGGACTCTTCAACCCATCAGAGAGCAGCTTCACGCCTGAATCCTGCAGGTCATTGTTAGTCAGGTCCAGCTCTCTCAGGGCACAGTTTGAGGATTGAAGAGCTGATGACAAACTCTCACAGCAATGATCAGTGAGATTACAGTGAGTAAGACTGAAAGAGAGCAGAACACACACATCAACAGTCAGATCATCTACAAACACACACCAACATTATGACCGGCTGACTGTAAATTATATTTTATATGTTCTTAAATACCTCAGTATCTGCAGCTGACAGTTTGGACTCTTCAGCCCATCAGAGAGCAGCTTCACACCTGAATCCTGCAGGTCATTGTTACTCAGGTCCAGCTCTCTCAGGACACAGTTTGAGGATTGAAGAGCTGATGACAAACTCTCACAGCAATGATCAGTGAGATTACAGCCAGCAATACTATAAAAGATGAAATAATATAACATTAAAACAATAATGAAATAACAATGAGTGTAAAGGAAGTTGCCAGTTGTCTGTACTCAGGAACCTGGAACAAAATATTTTAACATTCTAGCCTGGATGAAAGATGAATGATGAACAACTGAGCATGGAATTCAATCATTTTATCATTCATGTTCATTAAAGTTGCAGTAAGTGATTTTTGAGAAACACTGTTGAAAGTGGATCGGACAAAGCACCATAACACACTTGTAGCCAATCATCAGCAGGGGGCATGTCAACTCATGATGGGGGAAGAGAGAGAGTGAGCCAATCAGCAGTAGGGGGCATGTCCACTCATGATGGGGGAAGAGAGACAGTGAGCCAATCAGCAGTAGGGGGCATGTCCACTCATGATGGGGGAAGAGAGACAGTGAGCCAATCAGCAGTAGGGGGCATGTCAACTCATGATGGTGGAGGAGAGACAGTGAGCCAATCAGCAGTAGGGGGCATGTCCACTCATGATGGTGGAGGAGAGACAGTGAGCCAATCAGCAGTAGGGGGCATGTCCACTCATGATGGTGGAGGAGAGACAGTGAGCCATTCAGCAGTAGGGGGCATGTCCACTCATGATGGGGGAGGAGAGACAGTGAGCCAATCAGCAGTAGGGGGCATGTCCACTCATGATGGTGGAGGAGAGACAGTGAGCCAATCAGCAGTAGGGGGCATGTCCACTCATGATGGTGGAGGAGAGACAGTGAGCCAATCAGCAGTAGGGGGCATGTCCACTCATGATGGGGGAGGAGAGACAGTGAGCCAATCAGCAGTAGGGGGCATGTCCACTCATGATGGTGGAGGAGAGACAGTGAGCCAATCAGCAGTAGGGGGCATGTCCACTCATGATGGTGGAGGAGAGACAGTGAGCCAATCAGCAGTAGGGGGCATGTCCACTCATGATGGTGGAGGAAAGACAGTGAGCCAATCAGCAGTAGGGGGCATGTCCACTCATGATGGGGGAGGAGAGAGAGTGAGCCAATCAGCAGTAGGGGGCATGTCCACTCATGATGGGGGAGGAGAGACAGTGAGCCAATCAGCAGTAGGGGGCATGTCCACTCATGATGGGGGAGGAGAGAGAGTGAGCAAGAGGGAGAATCAAAGAAAGACTGTAGAAAGAGAGATGGATGAGAGACATTACAAAAGACAAAAGGTCAGAGGAATATCACCAGAAAAAGAAGGGTTATGATCAGGAAAGAGCTTTATGACACATATTTCCAACACTGGAGAAACCCAAACGGGAAGGCCTGAAAATGGACGCCAATGTTGTGTTGTCATAACATTGGTAATAAGTAGGGCTGAAACGATTCATCGAGTTACTTGATTAACTCGATTACAAAAATTCCTCGAGGCAAAAATTCTGCCTCGAAGCCTCGTTAAATTCCTATGACGCGCACTATACGCACAGGGATCTGATTCACACAGACCGCTGTTCAATGTTCAGGAAGCACACCATAGCGCGTGATACATTTTGAATTTAGTTTAGATTCTAGATGCCCATAATCACTATAGTAACTGCATGTTTTACACAGTTTATGTAAGTTGATTACCGTTCTTATAGCTGCCACACACACACACACACACACGCACACGCGCGCGCCCAAGCCCCGAAGCCAGATCGCTTTCACTTTCATCCTCATAAAGTTTGTCAAGTAAATGCTTTTAAAGCCTTGCCAGTTTGAACATTGAAGCGGTTGTGCACTAGTCAAAAACAACAATACGGAAAACGTATCCGTTCAGTGTTCAGCTGTGACACGGAGAGTTGAGCCGTGTCGCGTCTTTGACAACGAGCGCGCGCCCTGAAGGCAGACCTCTTTTCGCGTGAAGATCGCGCGCGGAGAGCAGCGCAGAACTGATAGTAGAAAATCAGTAACACACACACACGCATGCACCCTCCTCTCTCTCTCTCTCTCTCTCTCTCTCTGTAGAAATCTACATAAAAAGATATTTACTTTGATGTCAGCGCTAGATTACAGCATGAAACCTGTTGTGCATATTAATAAATTAAATTGCTTTTCCTCTTCATTTTCGTTATGCATTATTTGTTTTGGTTGTTTAAAAACACGGGGAAAAAATTATCCGATTAATCGATTAATCAATCGATTAAGTGATAGATTAATCGATTACAAAAAGAATCGATAGCTGCAGCCCTAGTAACAAGTAAAACTGGTGACTAACAACAATCTCTTGCTTGTATATACTATGTGTACTGTATGTTAATTTTTTGTTCTTCCTTGTTGTTCGTTCGTCATTATTTTTCATTATTTTCGTCATTGTTCTGGATTATAAAGAAATACTAAACCATAATAATGAGCCTTAAAATATAAATATAAATTAAGCACTCAAGTGCATGCATAAAGCTTGTCACAGAACACCAGCAAAAGTAATGATCAGGAATGTGTCAAAAAAAAAAAAAAACAGCAAGACTGTCTGGACATTTGAATGTTTTACGAGTTATAGAATGACAAGTGTGTCCAAAGTCCGGCCTGGGGATGAACTTCAAATGGCCTGCAGCTTGTCTATGGTGTCAACACAAGGCAACAGCACTAGATTTTTGGTGTAGCAGTAAACCGTGAATGACAACAATTTGATAAATAAGCATTGCCATTTATATTATTTATATTATATTATATATGAAACATTAAACTCGACAAAAGCGCAGAGGTCTTTCATACAAACCTCAAATGTCTCTTTAGTTTAACCCCTAGGAGTCTGAGCTGTTTTGGGGCCCTTTAGAAGTTTTGACATGCTCTTACATTTGTGCTTTTTTCAGTTGCTTATAAACACATTAATGGCAAAGTGTAATTACACTTTTTTCAGCACAAACTGGGCTACCATAATATGTGAGCAACATGTATGTACATGCTTGTATTTTTTGAGAGAAAAATGTTTATGCAAGGTTTTTTTAAAAATCCCTAAAAAATGTTTTAAAATTAAGGCCTCAAAACACACAATAGATATGTGTTCACAAGACGTTTGACCAATGGCTGTTATTGCCTAGAGTTTTTGCTTCAAACTGATGTGAGAATCATTGAGCCTACTCATTCACATAAAACAATATATTAATTTACAATTTGTAAGACAGTTTTTATTCACAAAGCCTGTATGCGAGGAGGCGTGATAGCTAATGAATAATGCTGGAATCTCACCTGAGATGACAAAAGAACATAATAGCCCACATAATGAGCTGAATAATAAATGAGCTTCTGACTGAGAGAGCAAAAAGATGCTCTTCTTATTTAGTTGAAATTGTCCTTATCTAGTAAATGCATCTTGATTTAAGAATGTTTAAATATTTAGACTAGAAACAAGACAAAAATGACTAAGAAGAGCATTTTTAAAAAACATTTTTGTACTATTTTGTTTTTGAAAGTAGTCTCATCCAAAAAAATAATAATAATAAATAATTCAAATTAAGATACAAATTATTCTGAACAAAATTCACTTTAAAGAAAGCAATTCACTTTATTTCCAGAATAAATTATTTAGAATGTAGTCAACAAAGGCCTATTATAATTTTAAATTATCAAAAGATTTGACTACACTTAAAAAATGCTCTTCTTATTTAGTTGAAAATTGTACTTATCTAGAAAATGCATCTTGATTTAAGAATGTTTAAATATTTAGACTAGAAACAAGCCAAAAATTACTAAGAAAAGCATTTTTCCATTTTTTTGTACTATTTTTTATGTTTTTACAAGTAATCTCATGCTAAAAAATTTTAATAATAAATAATTAAAATTAAGATACAATTTATACAAAACGAAATTCACTTTAAAGAAAGCAATTCCCTTTCTACAAAACAAAACTCCAGAATCATTTCTGACAAACTTAAAGGGGTGGTAAACCACAATTTCACAATTCTAACTTTAGCTAGCGTGTAATGTTGCTGCTTGAGCATAAACAACATCTGCAAAGTTACAACGTTCAAAGTTTAAAGCAAAGGGATATATTTGCTTTTAAAGAAATCCATTTCTAAGGACTACAGCAAACGGCCAGTAGGCGACTACACACATTCTTCCAGGGTTGGTGACATCACCAGCCTCAATATTTACATAAACCCCTCCTCCGTGAATATTAAATAAGGGGGGGGGGGGTGAGGCCATTTTGTATCGCTGTTGTTGTGGTATAGTGGTAGGCTACAGGCAGGAGTGGTGTTGCTGCAATGCCGACAAAACACTGTTATTTTCATCCGGATTGCAGGTTTGCGGATGGGCGTTTAACATACAGCATGTTATATGCATGTGTTTGAGACAGAGGGGAACAGGTCTCAGATATATGCTGCCCATCATAAAGCACGAGACAGACAGGGGTCGGAGGAGAAGACTGGAAAATATGACATAATGGACAATATTCGTCCGTTGCAATTCATGAGCGGTTCAGTGCGATTGCACGACGGGCGCGCCTCCCGCTGCACATTTCACGGAGGAAAACATGCACAATCTTCGCGAGTTCAATGTCGGATTTGCACAACGTCAGGTGCGCGAGACAAACACTGCCAGTGTGTGGATGCACGACGCGCGCGCTGCACATTTCACGGAGGAAAACATCCACAAACTTCGCGAGTTCAATGCCAGATTTGCACCTTGGCTTGTCCTGAAAGCTGGATTTACAAACAGAAGCTGTTTACGGGCCACAACCTGTAAGTCTGATTTATTTTTCGTAGATGTGTTTTCCTGTAATAGGTTAACTGTACGTTGTAGCAAGGAAGTAAACAGATGACAACGCTGTTCTGCAAACCAGTCTGTTAAATGCTCATTCATACTTAACGTTATCTGACGAACACCTAACGTTACAAACACTAACGTTAAAATCTCAACAGCGAACTTGGCATTAGTGTAAATGATTCTTTGATTAGAGCTTTTATGTATTGTTTATCTACAGGCATGCTAAACATGGTTCTGTGTTTGATTTGGCTACTAGTAAAGCCAGTGTTTTGTGTTCGTTTTGGGTCAATAGTTCTTGCCACAGATATTTGGCTATAATCGTACAAAATAATAAAAATACAAAAGTGCCATTCAGTAGCGATCACTATAGATCCGCTGTCTTTACTCTTGAGGACTGAACAGGTTCTGCTCGATCATCTTCACTAAAATGTTCTGGGTCTGATTCGGGCTCAGATTGGTATGGTTTTATTGACGCCATTGTTTCTAATACTGACCAAAGCACAGTCTACCGGTAACGGTAAGGGGCGTGGTGTTTCCGACAAACGTGCACTAGGCGGTTAGCGAATCAGAACACACTGGGCCAGCTAACCAATCTGAGCCCATCGTGTATTTTTGAGGGACTGGCTTCATTCAACCCGGAAAGCATCAGACCGTTTTACAAGGAGGGACAGAGCAGTGTAGAATAAAGGTCAAATATATGAAAAATAATGAATTTTTTTTAAAAACGAAGCATGAACACATGTTACAGTGCACCCCACAAACACAATCAAGCCTTCAAAAGAATGTGTTTTACCACCCCTTTAAATAAAAAAAATACCATTAGGCTATAATATTCAAACAACAATATAATATTCAAGTCAACTTTATTTATATAGCACTTTTAACAATGCAGATTGTTTCAAAGCAGCTTTACAGTGTTAAACCGAAAAATAATGCAACAATTTTATTCAGCCGTATAGCCATTCTGGAGAAAACGGTGATGTCATCAGTTCATTTCAATTATCATACAGTGACAGTGTGGGCTTTAGATCAGTAATTTAGTTTATATGGTTAATTTAGTTTAATAATTAGATTTATTTGGATATTTAGTTGAAAAATTTAGAAAAAATGTAGTGTCCCCAACTGAGCACGCCAAGCCAGGGGCAACAAAAACTTACATAACTTACCTGCCTTACAGTCAGTTGCTCTTAGAAATGAATAGCTTTTCATGAGGAGAATAATCCAGGATTACTGCTCAAATGCGTCTCAAAACGATGTAGCTGAAGTAACGTTACAGCGCTTCACTAGATGTGTTTGTATGAGTTGATGTGGGCGTTGATGCGGGATCGTCAGTTTTGAATCTGAAAGAGCGCACTCTGTGTGGGCGTGGTCGCATTAGCGGATAATGAAGTGGCTCGCGGGTGACTGACAATCTCTTTTCACAGATTACATAAACACAGCATATTTGTTTTCAATTTGGTTTACATTGTTTAAAACCTGACATTTCAGCGTTTCTTTAGACATATGTCTCATGTTTGCGAGACAAGTATTCACTAAGCTAGAGGGTCCTTTTCTGAAGACTATCTGAATGAACGTCTTTGACAGAGAGGCTGCAGATCACGCATCATGTTTGTTTTCTTTATTTTGCAAAAAGCAAAACATTTTGTTTTTTGTGCTATGAAGATATAGTATATATAGAAAAATATATAATGGAATTTTGAATGGTTGTATAAGGGGTGGGTAAATAACAAGCTTTTGCTTCGGAAGGAAGGAAGGAAGGAGTGTGTGTGTGTGTGTGTGTAAGAGAGAGAGAGAGAGTGTGTGTGTGTGTGTGTGTGTGTGTGTGCACACTGTGTGAGTGTGAATGTGTGTGAGAGAGAGAGAGTGTGTGTCTGTGTGTGTGTCTGTGTGTGCACACTGTGTGAGTGTGTGTGTGAGAGAGAGAGAGTGTGTGTGTGGACATTTTTAGGTCCCCATGAGGAAAACATCTTATAAATCAGACTAAGTGATGTTTTTTGAAAATGTAAAAATGCAGAATGTCTCCTGTGATGGGTAGGTTTAGGGGCAGTGTGTGTGTGTGTGTGTGTGTGTGATGGGTAGGTTTAGGGGCAGTGTGTGTGTGTGTGTGTGTGTGTGTGTGTCTGTGTGATGGGTAGGTTTAGGGGCAGCGGCAGTGTGTGTGTGTGTGTGTGTGTTATGGGTAGGTTTAGGGGCAGAGGCAGTGTGTGTGTGTGTGTGTGTGTGTGTGATGGGTAGGTTTAGGGGCAGGGGCAGTGTAGGGGGATAGAATATACAGTATGTACGGTATAAAAACCATTACGCCTATGGAAAGTCCCCATAAAACATGAAAATCCAACATGTGTGTGTGTGTGTGTGTGTGTGTGCACTGTGTTTGAGTGTGAGTGTGTGCATGCGAGTGTGAGTGTGTGTTGCGTGTGTGAGTGTGTGTGTGTTGTGTGTGTGTGAGTGTGTTTGTGTTGTGTGTGAGTGTTGTGTGTGAGTGTGTGTGTGTGAGAGAGAGTGGTGTGTGTGTGTGTGTGTGTGTGTGAGAGAGAGAGAGAGTGAGGTGTGTGTGTGAGAGACAGAGAGTGTGTGTGTATATGTGTGTCTGTGTATGTGAGTGTTGTGTGTGTGAGTGTGAGAGAGTGTTTGTGATATGTGTGTGTGTGTGTGTGTGTGTGTGTGTGTGTGCGTGCGTGTGTGCGTGCGTGTGTGTGTGTGTGTGTGTGTGTGTGTGTGTGTGAGAGAGAGTGTGTGTGTGTGTGTGTACGTGTGTGAGAGTGTGTGTTGCGTGTGTGAGTGTGTGTGTTGTGTGTGTGTGTGTGTGTGAGTGTGTTTGTGTTGTGTGTGAGTGTGTGTGTGTGTGTGTGTGAGAGAGAGTGGTGTGTGTGTGTGTGTGTGTGTGTGTGTGTGTGTGTGTGTGTGTGTGTGAGAGAGAGAGAGAGAGAGAGAGAGAGAGTGAGGTGTGTGTGTGTGTGTGTGTGTGTGTGTGTGTGAGAGAGAGAGTGAGAGAGAGAGAGAGAGAGAGAGAGAGTGAGGTGTGTGTGTGTGTGTGTGTGTGTGTGTGTGTGTGTGTGTGTGTGTGAGAGAGAGAGTGTGTGTGTATATGTGTGTCTGTGTATGTGAGTGTTGTGAGTGTGAGAGAGAGTGTTTGTGCTATGTGTGAGTGTGTGTGTGTGTGTGTGTGTGTGTGTGTGTGTGTGTGTTTGTGTGTGTGTGAGAGAGAGTGTGTGTGTGTACGTGTGTGAGAGTGTGTGTGAGAGTGACAGTGTGTGTGTGGGCATGTTTTTGTGAAATATCAGGACACAAATGTGTATAATGACACAGGTATTACAAAAAGAGGGTGAAATATGAGGACGTTCCCCATGTCCTAACTTTTCAAAATGCTTATAAATCACACAGAACAAGTTTTTTTTCACAGAAAGTGAACTGCACAGTCTCCTGTGAGGGTTAGGTTTAGGGACAGGGGCAGTGTGTGTGTGTGTGTGTGTGTGTGATGGGTAGGTTTAGGGGCAGTGTAAGGGGATAGAAAATACGGTTTGTACGGTATAAAAACCATTACGCCTATGGAATGTCCTCACATTTCACAAAAACAAACTTGTGTGTGTGTGTGTGTGTGTTTGCACTAATAATTGCTGCTGCAATCACCAATAACACTTTGTTCCATATATATGTTTTTCTATATCGTCATAAATATCATTATGGCAAATATTCTTGAAATATGGTGATATAACTGAGGCTATATCGCCCACCCCTACCAACAGCCTCAACCAACCCTGTGACGTCACAGGTTATAGTTCTGCAAGATGGCGGCGCCTTTGCTACAAAAGCTCTAACAAACATATTTTTTTCTTTTAAATGGTTACATTTATCATGTTTGTCTATAAGTTTTGATTAGAGTGTAAATCCATTTCCTAAATAATGTTAACTTGACTGACTGCTTCATTTCCACATTAAAATAATGAGAAGGCACGTCATGAGCCCTTTAAGACTCTGAGCTTGTTATTTAGGAGAAAAACTCTCATTTAGCAAATGGTGCTGATTCATTATTAAACATGATTCTTCATTAGTGAATAATTAACACTCACAGAGCTTTTGTGCAGTTGCTCACAGCTGGTATCAGTCTTCTTCTGCCCTCAGCTGATGTGTTGTATTTCCTGAGGTTCAGCTCATCCAGCGGCTCCTCTGAGATCTGAAGCATGTAGGCGATTGTTGAGCAGTGAGACGGAGAGAGTTTCTTCTCTGAGTGTTTGTCTGATTTCACAAACTCCTGAATCTCTCTGGACAGAGTCTGATCTTTCACTTCCAGCAGACAGAGGAACAGATTGATGGACTGATCAGCTGAGAGTTGAGCTGAGAGTTTAGCTGAGAGTCCATGTCCATCTTTGATACTCTGTTGAATGTACTGTGTGGTTCTCCTGATGTCCTCTGAGCTTTTCTCTGTGTGTGTCAGTAGATCCTGTAAGAGTCTCTGATTGGACTCCAGAGAGACGCCCAGCAGGAACCGCAGGAACAGATCCAGCCGTCCATTCTCACTCCTGAGGGCTTTATTTACTGCTGATGTTAGTAGATCACACAGAGAGTCTTCATCAGACCAGTAAAATCTGAATTCCTGCAGTGGTTTCTTGTTCTTGATCACATGAGAGTGAAACAGATAGAAAGCAGCGAGAAACTCCTGGACGCTCAGATGAATGAAGCTGTAGACTTTCCTCTGATGAATCACAGATTCCTCCTTAAAGATCTCAGTGCAGATACCAGAATGCACTGCGGCGTCAGTGACGTCTATGCCGCTCTCTCTCAGGTCCTCCTCATAGAACATCACATTGCCCTTCATCAGCTGTTTGAAAGCCACTTCAGCAAGTTTCACAATCACTTCTCTGTTGGACGGCAGGAGTTTCTCTGGATCTCTCTCTTCATACTTCTGATTCCTCATGTTGATCTGAATCAGCAGGAAGTGGATGTACATTTCAGTCAGAGTTTGAGGGATTTCTGCACTCAGATCTTCTTCCAGGAGCTTCTGAAGCACAGTGGATGAGATCCAGCAGAAGACGGGTATGTGGCACATGATGTGGAGGCTTCTTGCTCTTCTGATGTGTGAGATGATTCTGCTGGCTTGATGCTCGTCACTGATTCTCTTCCTGAAATATTCCTCCTTCTGAGGCTCATTGAATCCCTGAATCTCTGTCAGACGGCTGTTGTATTTGGAGGGGATCTGATTGGCTGCTGCTGGTCTGGAGGTGATCCAGATGAGAGCCGAGGGAAGCATCTCTCCTTTCATGAGCTTTGACAA
Source organism: Gobio gobio (assembly GCF_949357685.1). Lineage (NCBI taxonomy): Eukaryota > Metazoa > Chordata > Actinopteri > Cypriniformes > Gobionidae > Gobio > Gobio gobio. Next base: position 53,863,549 of record NC_137105.1, on the reverse strand, counting down.
CAACACATCCACTGATGAAGTCTCAGTCACACCAGAATCTTCCTGAGCGTCTGAAAACCTCAGTGTGATTCTGCTTTCATCCAGACCATCAAAGATGAACACAACTTTACACTCCTCATAAATCCTTGAGTCCAGATCTTGAAGTTCAGGATGAAAGTCCAGCAGAAGTCTGTGAAGACTGTACTGATGATCGCGGATCAAGTTCAGCTCTCGAAATGGAAGCACAAACATGAAATCTACATCCTGATTGGCTCTTCCCTCGGCCCAGTCCAGAATGAACTTCTGCACAGAGACGGTTTTTCCGATTCCAGCGATGCCTTTAGTAAGAACAGTCTTGATCTGCTCTTTCTCCTCACGTCCTGGTTCAGGTGAGGCTGTAAAGATGTCATTGCAGTAGATTGGAGTGTCTTGTGAGTGTTGTGTTCTGGCTGTTTTCTCCATCTGTAAAACCTCATGTTCTTCATTCACTCCTCCTCTCTCTCCCTCTATGATGTAGAGCTGTGTGTAGATCCTGTTCAGGAGGGCTTCATTCTCCTGGAGTTTCAGACCCTCAAATAATCTCTCATACTTGTTCTTCATGCTG